>NC_135211.1:51389181-51409181 GCF_052324685.1 Brachyhypopomus gauderio | reverse complement strand
TATTAGGGCTGCCATGATTAGTCGACTAGTCACGACTATGTCGACTACTAAAATAGTCGACGACTAATTTATTAGTCGATGCGTCGTTTTTTTCCCTCTCCAAACTGCTGCGACAGTTTCCACTGCTGCGTCTGCGTTTCTGTCCTTGACGCACATGCGCAGTAGTGGAAACCGGGGTAGACAGTTGACGACGGCTGCATCTCAATTCAGGGGCTGCAGCCTACGTAGACCGCGTAGACCGCAGCCCACAGTGGCCACACACTTCGAAGGCCGGGTAGGCTGCATCTCACGGCTGTTAAATGAGACAGTCTAGTCTTCGCAAGACGTATGTTTGCGTGACCACGCTCTGCCCCGTTTCATACGTTACATACGTGTTAGCGCGCTGTCCAACAAATATCACATCACCCACAAATGCCTAAAAGAAAATGCGTTGAACATGTATTCACATGTTTGGCGGGAAGTATAACTTCTTAACAAAATTCAATGTATTTTTATAAATGTTACTCTTTAGTAAATACTCAAAGCACATATTTACCTGCAATATCATTAATAACTGGCATGTTATTTAGCATCTCATTGCAGTATAAATGTCCATATTTAAAAAATACTGACATTTAAAAACGAATTCCTCGGCCCGAACACTAGACTCTGCCTGTTTATTGTTCATAGAGCAATGAATTCTGGGATATGGTGGGACGCGAAGGATATTCAGATGCATCCTTCGTTTTCGGGGTTTTGAAGGCTACATTAGTCGGCCGCATAAGAAGGAGCCCACGAATTGGGACAGCCTCGTCGCGGCGCAGTGACGTAACCGGCCTACAAATGTGCACTTCGTGGGCTGCAGCCCCTGAATTGAGAAACAGCCGACATCCCAGGACATTATAAAGACAGGCTCTGGTATCGTGGCTACCCGGCTACGGAACTCAAAAGTGCTGGATCATTTTCCGTAGTCGGGTTCCAAAACGCGTGCAATATCTGCAAGGCAGAACTTTATGCTTTAATTTTGGTATTTGGCTTTAATTTTGGTATTTTTTACTATTATGGATTTTACTATATTTGGCATCACCTCTCGTACACCAGCTGCCCCCCACCCCCCGTCCGTCGCCATACCAGATATTGCAAATACTCATATTTCTTCCAGACATCAATGTTCTCTCCATCCAGTTCACTAAAATTTTAAAAAGCTCGTGCTGGTGAGCATGCTTAATGTAGTTATTATACAGTGTACATTTGCAATATCTACAGACCATTTACCAATTAATTATAACCTTTGTATAAACTTTTATGGTAAAACTTAGTTTACATGCTACTGTGAAACAGAACCACCGCGTTCCGCCACGTTTGAAAACGCTGGGAGGCTGGTGGGGTGGGCGTGGCTTGGTCCCAGAGGCGGTCTCAGAGCTCTGTGTCAGTCCGGAATCAGTGACCAATGGAGATTGCAGAGGAACGCCTTCATCTAAGACCCTCCCACACGTGAAATGTGTTCCAAAAGTCAGAAGCAAAAAACGAACCAGAAGCAAAGAGAGATTCAAGAAGCAAAAGACCTTACTGGGAAATATCCAAAAAAACAAAAACAATGGAACCAAAAACTTGTCAAAATGCAAACGAAAATAAGTTTCAAATTACCAATTATATTTAAAAAATATACTTTTGATATATATTTTTCTGTTTTGCATTCATAACATATACTTTCTGCTCTTGGATTTACTTTTGCTTTTGTGGAACTATTGAAACAAAAATCACACCATAGAACTTGCCTTCCACGGCAGCACAACCGCGATGTACGAGCATGTACCTGAAGCATGTTGTGGCTAATTGTGACAACAATGATGAATAGGGACCGTCATCTCTGTAATCTAAATTGCTAGTTAGCTGCTAAAGTTACCATAAACAGAGCGTTAACTTAGTACTTACTTATCGCAGGGTTGCCAACTTTTCAAGATCACTTGGAGTGAGATTTGATCTTTAGGGGGGGGGTAAAATGGACACAAATTAAGTATTATATCGCGATCGATTGCCAGTGGTTGTCGCCAGAGCGAACTAGTAACTCATTGAATCATAGATGTGGATCAGAGGTAAATAAACTAGATTTTTTTTCGGCGTGAGAAATCGGGTGTGTGAGCGTGTGAAGACGGTCAAATGCGTGTGTCTCACTCTCAATGCGTGAGAGTTGGCAACCCTGCTTATCGCTGTAGCTGTAAAAGTTAGCATTAGTGATGGCGATTTGTTTCATTAGCCTTAGCACGCATTTGTGTATTTTCTGTAACGTCAGTGAGACCAAAACTTTATTTTTGTGAATAACTCCTTAGTTTCAGGTCCCTACCTAATTTGATTTAAATGTAGCGAAGTTTGATGCCAGAGACTAATGAAAGAAAGAAAAACCTAAAAAAAAATTCTTTATTAATGTAGGCCTATTTATTTTTGTGTTTTTTAAGGCAGTGCCTTATCCTTATTTTAATAATTGTTTGTTGCAACAAGCTGCATATTTCATTAAAGGTTTAATGAACTATGATCTTAATTGTTTTTATTTTTAGTTATAGCTGAAATCTAATGATGGTTATATAATAGCAGTTGCATTCTAGTGTATGTTTTATATTCAATTAATGTACAATCCAACTAGTCGACTAATCATAAAAATTAATCGGTGATTAGTCGACTATTAAAATAATCGTTTGTGGCAGCCCTACTCTGTATTAAGAAACCCTATCTCAAAAACTGTCTTTTAGTCATTACTTGGGTAGCACGCATATGAGCCATTTTAATATAGATTAATCTAGATTAATTTCAAGATTTCAGTGAGATTAATCTAGATTAAAAAATTTATATATGCCCACCCCTAAAATATATATATATATATATATATATATATATATATATATATATATATATATATATATATATATATATATATACACGGCCCTGCATGGATTGTGTTATTGATATTGTAGTTGCTGTTTCTGTTGTTGTTGTTGTCCGTCAGCTCCGCTGTCATCTTCGGGATACTGCCACCCCTTTTCTTCCCTAATTACTTCGCCACACCTTGCCTCCAGATTCCTCATCAATTGGTGGACTAGACATGATGTGTATTCCAAAGTCGGATAAAGAGTGCACAGAATCAGTAGGAGAACGAGAAGCGCAAGATTAGAGAGAGAGCACGTGATTGTGTGATTTTGTGGGTATTCTGTAAATTTGACTGGATTCGTGTGTAACGATTAGATGTGGTTTGTGGATAATGATTCTGGTTTGCCCCATTTTGGATTGGCCGCTTGAGTAATTGTACATAGTTGCAAGTAGCTCATGTATTGAAATTATTGTAAATAATATCTCGAATGTGGCTTGGGTGAGTAGGGAACTCAACGCTCTTTTGTTTCCAGTTTTGCTTTTTTGTGTTTAATGTTTGTTATTTTGAGCACGGTCGATTCCTGAAAAAATATCCCCCCACTATATATATTGTGAGTGCCTATATGAAAATACAAATCCCTTTACTTTGGCCTATTTCTTCGTTGTTGTGTCAGGCCACTTCCTAGAACCAAGATCGGTCATCAGTATGTTTTGGCAATAATATGTGAGGCCATGCGATATCCGGAAGCTATCTCTCTTCGTTCTCTCAGAACTACTATTGTAGTTAACAGCTCTTGTTAAGTTTTTTACAATGTTTGGTCTATCCAAAGTGGTCCAGTCAGATCAGTGTTTGAATTTCACATCCAAACAGTTCCATACAGCTATGCAGCAAGTATATATTCACCACATTACATTAAGTGCATATCCTCCAGAGTCCCAGGGAGCCCTGGAAAGATTGAATCAAATACTGAATCAAATAAGACTGGAATAAAGCTCTCCCCTTTCTTCTATTTGCGGTGTGTACAATGTTGTATTATGGTAATTTGACAAGTAAGGTTGAAAAGGTAAAATGCTGCCACCTACTCTCTTGTACTGTTAAAAGTATTTCCGGTGCATTTCTTATGTGAGTGAATAAAAAAACATGTAACAAGTTCAACATACAATCCCTCAGGAATTTCTTGGTTTCAGTCCTATCGAACTAATCTTTGGACACACATTGCGAGGACCATTAAAATTCCTATAGGAACAAATGCTGCACACTACTCAGTTGCCAATGCCCTGTAACCTATTAGAATGTGTTAGTGCTTTCTGAGAACGTCTAGACACTTTTCGTGCCATGGCACCTAAACAAATTTGGAATCCACACAGAACCGTATGAAAACCCGTTACGATAAGAAAACAGTATCACGATTGTTCTGGGCAGGGAAGGTGAATAGATCACAGTGTTATCAGGATCTTACAGGATCTCTTACAGGATCTCATAGATGAATGCCCGAAACATGAGGACACCATGGCAAGGCCATATGAGAAAATCCAGTACTCATAGTGACTGGAAGTCACCTGTTAAGATATTTCAGTGGTCAGTTCATAGATGTGTCCAGTTTGTGACCCTCAGGTACCTGGAGAGAGTCTCTGAGTATCAGTGACACACAGAGTGAGCAGTCAGTCTGCAGTCAGACAGGCTCTGGTTTATTGTAAAGCAGCAATAGTTATTTACAGACAGCATGAGGGTGACAACAGCAGGGAACAGGGACTCATGTAGCAATAAGAGGCAGCAACTGTGAGACATTCTTGGAATCTAATTAACATTAAAAATCACACCTCTGTTTATAATATCAAAGGTGTGACAGAACAGTTTTGCCAAAGACTGTAATAGAGGAAGTTGTGCGGTAGCTGTGTGGAAAAATGGCAGCATTAGTTCATATACTGACATGTGTGCATACAGATGAAACAGTTCAATGGTATATTTACATGTGCAGTACGTCATACAATGACCAGCAACACACAAGAACACAAACATGGGTTATGAATACATAGGCAATCAGGGGATAATATAGACACAGGCGACAGAAATAACTAATGGTGAATGGTTAACAAGGGCCGTGGAAGCAGAAAGAAAACACAAAAAACTGGAAGTACGACACAGACACGAACATGATTGACAGGAAGGGAGGTGTAATTTGTGACAGAACCAAAGTGCTCCTCTCAAGGACAATGAAGGTGACAGTAGAACACACACTCTAGGGACCATAAAGGGAGACTAGGACATGACAAGGAGCGGTTGGGAACCTGGCAAGGAAACAAGGGGAATATGATGGGAAGCTAGAAACCGGAACTAAAATAATAAGGGAACAGTATGGGGCATGACTAAGACCAGAAAAAGCAAACAACAAAACAAGGCACTGGACAAGAGGGAGTGTAGTTGTATAAGGGGATGGAAACCAAGACTGGGTCAGAAACGCAATCAGAAGGAGACAGGACTAGACACTAGACGCAAGGCAGAGTGAACCTGGAACAGGGGCCAAAACTAAGCATGTACCCGTCGCTGCAGAATAAAAAGTCCAGGGGGTGGAACTGGATCTAGATCCAACTCCTCCCACCGTCGTGTTTTCATTGGTCTGAAGTAACTGCACTACACAGAGTTGTATCAGATCAGCCAGAGGAGAAGAGTTTAACATAGGAAGATCCAACTCAAAGTCAATTTTATTTATAAAGTGCAACATATGTTGTCACAAAGCAGCTTTACAAATGCATGGGTCCAAATCCCTAATGAGCATGCCAAGGGCAACAGTGGCAAGGAAAAACTCCCTGTGCACGAATTGGGAAGAAACCTGCGGAGAACCAAGACTAATAAGAACCTATCCTCCATTTGGCTGCTCAGCTAGTAGCAGTACATTTGTATAGTGTACAAGGCCGAGCAATCCCTCCAATGTGGATGTTGGGCATCAGGTCCTTACCACAGGGGCACTGGGGGACACAGGAGTCCTTACAGAGCCAGAACATGGCAAATTCACTGTATTCAAGGTGGAGCTGTGTCGACATGTGGCCTCTGGAGGAGCTGGAGAGCCTCACCTGGGCGTAGCCTCTGGAGTAGGCAGGGTGGCCGTTGGTTCAGGCCAGGCAACCTTGGGAGCAGGCCGGCTGGCATCTAGGCTAGGCCGGGCGACCTTGGGAGTAGGTTGGGCAGCCTTGAGGGCTGGTCAGGCAACATTTGAAGAACTCTGGTGAGCCTTTGGTGCAGGTCGGTTGCCTCCGAACATCTCTGAAGGTCCCCTGGAACAGGCTTCTGGAAGTCCTCTGGAACAGGCCTCTGGTGGTCCTCTGGAATAGGTCTTTGGCGGGCCGCTGGATGGGGCTTCTGGCATGGCCCTAAGACAGGCCGAATAGCTTCTGAAAATCTCTAGCAGTCTTATGGAGTAGTCCAAGGAAGGGAGGCAGGCAGTCTCTGGGACAGGCTGAGCAGCCTCTAAAGGCCTCCAGCAGGGTTCTGGAATAGGCTAAACGGTCTCTAAAACACACGGAATGGCTGCTGGAATGGAAAAAGTACGGAAGTATGACACAGACATGTTTAAACCTCAGTAATCTAGACATAGCCTCGGCCAACCCTCCTCCATATGAACATAGAAAATGTTGGCCAGGGCAGTGGAGCTGGGCTAGTGAATGTAACCCTGAAGTAGAGTCTGCTGGATGTAGTGCTCCATCACCTTTGACCTCTGCTGGGACAGGGGTAGGTGCCACACCCGGGGGGGGGTAGTGATGTTCTCCTCTAGGAGCTGAGGTGCGAGGTGTATATGATGCATATATATACACCTGCATATGATGGTTGAAGTATAGACAATCCTTTGTCATTTGTAATAAAGTCACATGAAATATGATGTAATGCATTTACTACATCTCCTCTGTTCAGATGAATCTGTAAGCCACACTGTTAGCGTGGTACAGTAAAGGCCAGTATCTGTCCCTTGGAACTTTGGTCACTGGGTTTCTGCTGATTGGATTGGGCATGGCCCTAGTGTATTGACAAATTACTAGAGTGGGGTCAGTTATCGAATGCCCATGGAAATTGCCCAACATGATTGATGTGATGGGTAGAGCTGTTGGAACACAAATTTTGACTATTAGTAAAAACATGGAATCGATCATGGAGAGGCTCACAACTCTACAGCTGAAGTTTGATCAGTTAGGAGGTCGCTAATATCTACATTCTCGCTTATCTACATTGACGCCCAAACAAAATTCTTACTGAAGTTCGTCATCTTGGTTACCTGTCCTGTCGAGATAACAATCCGCAACCATATTTTTTTCTCCTTCCTAATGATATCTCTCTATCTCCACCCCCCCCTCCAATTTGTGAATGGCGGCGAGTTTCGATCTCATTGCACCTATGTGCAATGACAATAAAGTGCTTCTCTACTCTAATGTACATAATGGAGGCATTTTTGAAGAGTGCACAGGTCTGACAGATGTCTATTTTAGTTCTCACAATTAAATTTAACGTTATCAGATTAACACCCTATTTTCACATATTTTTATTATGCACAGGTCCCAGAAACATCATTAGTAAAGAAGGAAGTGAGAGTCAGGCTAATATACCAAAAAGAATAGTGATCTCACTGACCTCTAACCGCGTCTGCACTCCAATAGATATCTACCACCATCTCCACCCGCTCTCCTCTCTCCAACTCTAGAATACCATTAACATCAGACACACTCCAAGACATGTCTAATATATTACATACTCAATTACTAAACTCTAGTGTCTCTGTGTGTGAAGACACTACAGTACAGCTGCTTCTCTTTACCCATGTGATGTTTCCTGACTGAGTTTAAATAATCTGCTGCCAATTAAGGAAGTGACCAAGTAGCAGTGGCGTTTTCTATAAATAAAATTACTGTGGTCAAAGTTTGAAAATAAAATAACTCTGGCACTCAACCAGTTTGTGTTGGTTAGTTTTTAACTCTTAAAATGCAGAATTCTTCAATCTATGTAGAAATATATTTACACTTTGTGTGAATATGTGGTAGTTTCATGAATGTATAGCATGTGACAAAATTCTCAAAAAAGTGTTCTGAACATGATCAGGATTTATTTTGTGTTGGTTCAGTCAGTTAATCTCTTGCTGCAAGAGCCTTGGACTCAAGGAGAACAAGAAGAGACATGCATGTGTCTTAGAATGATCTGAGTTGACATATTTACACTACTGCAATATTACACAACTGGTTATATTATGCTTGACACACACATGTAGTAACAAGTACAAACTGACTATTGTGCAACAAAGTATGAAGTATAATCCAAACATGTTTAACTTTTAGTCATGTTGCTGGTACAGTTCACCGCAGATGTGTATGTGCATTTGAGTATATTAGCAATGGTGAAAAGGTAGACATGAATATTCAACTTCTACATGTGACATACATCATCCATTTTTGTTCTCTGTTGTGCTATACAGGTCCTACATCCTGGCCTCACCCTGCTACCTTGTAACGCTGGGTGTGGGCGGAAGGACGAGACACGGATCCTTTCTGCAGCAGCCAACGTAACTCGCTTTATTTGTACAATGAACATACACACACACACGACGAGCAAACTAAGACAACGACAAGCAGACGACACTGCGCAAACGCATATTAAATAGACAGACCACATGAGCCCCGAGTGATTACGAGACGAGCCACAGGTGGGACGGATGAACACACGCAGACACAACCACACCCACGAGGAGCCACAGACGCAGACGGCAGGACGCAGACAACGTAAACACACGCCCACAGGGAAGGGTCCGGAGCTGTTCCGTGACAGAACCCGCCACCAGGGGCTCGCTACTCCCGGAGCGACCGGCGCAGCCGGACTGCCCCGAACCTACACCCACGGGCGGGTCCGGAGCCGCTGGGTACACGAGCCTCCGAGAGCCGTCTCCCCCGATGGCAGGACTGCCGCGAGTCCCCTAAAACACCCTCCCTGGGAAGACCGGGGAAAACGCGTTAGACACACCAAACAGGACGTTCACGAACACATAGGGCACACTAACACATAGAGGCACGAAAGGGAACAAAGGATTAGGCACACAAACGGGAAGACTCACGAACACTGGCACACACAAACATGGAACAGGAGCCCAGCTACGCGCCAAGAGGAGAGCTAGGAGGAGAGAGAGATCGGGAGCTGCGGACGCTGCGGGAACCTTTCCACCTCCAGCCTCGGCTGCCGACCCTCCGCCAGGTACAGCGCGGCAAGCGGACGTGCCAGGTGCAGCGCGGCTGGCAGACGTGCTAGGTGCAGTGTGGCTGGCGGACGTGCCAGGTGCAGTGCGGCTGGCGGATGTGCCAGGTGCAGCGCGGCTGACGGACGTGCCAGGTGCAGTGCGGCTGGCGGACGTGCTAGGTGTAGCACGGCCGAAGGACACGTCAGATGCAGTGCTGCTGGCGGACATGCCGAACGAGCTGTGTGGGTGGTCCCCCTCGGTCTCCATCTCCTCTTCTCCTTGACTCTAGTCCATGGGCCACTCCGGGCTGTAACCCCGGGCGCAGTCCATCTTGCTGTAACTGGAGTGGTCGGAAGAGGGGGTCCACCTCCCTTTCGTGGTCTCGACCGACAGTTCCGAGGGGGGGAGGCTCTCCTCGTCCTCTCCGCTACCAGAGCCCTCGGACGGAGGGTAGTCCCCACCGTAGCCCACGGTTGAGGCGTCATCTAATGACGGGGGGTAGTCCTCTCCACCGTAGTCCACGATGGAGGCGTCGTCCAACGACGGAGGGTAGTCCTCTCCACCGTAGTCCACGGTGGAGGCGTCGTCTAACAATGGAGGGTAGTCCTCTCCACCGTAGTCCGGCTCCGACTCCTCACCTGGGGAGTCCCCCTCCTCCAGCTCGCTCTCGGGGTCCCTCATCAACCCGCAGAGCTCAAAGGCGTTTACCCGCAGGGGTGAGAGCTCCCTGGAGGACGAGGGGTGATACACCCTCCATATTCGCACCGCCTCCTGGCGGAGCCCCTCCGCCGCCTCGGGGTTCAGGTGCTCCCGAGCGTGACGCAGCAGGGACGCACATACCGGGTCCCCCTCCAGCTGCGCCAGCGTAGGCGTGGTTTTGTCCTGCGGGGGCTGGTGTTCCTCCACTCCACGGCCGCCCTCTGGTGGCGTACCAGTCTCGTGCCACTTGAGGACGCCGACCCGTATGGGCGAGCTCCCCCGAGAAGACAAGGGCGAAGAGTGGTGATGCCGCTTGCTGGGTTTCTTCTTACCCTTCTTGGACTTGGGCTTATAGCCGGGCATGGTCCTGGTGTCTCGATTCGGTGTGTCGTTCTGTAACGCTGGGTGTGGTTGGAAGGACGAGACACGGGTCCTTTCTGCTGCAGCCAACGTAACTCGCTTTTATTTGCACAATGAACATACACACACACACGACGAGCAAACTAAGACAACAACAAGCACACGACACTGCACGAACGCCACATGAGCCCCGAGTGATTACGAGACGAGCCACAGGTGGGACGGATGAACACACGCAGACACAACCACACCCACGAGGAGCCACAGACGCAGACGGCAGGACGCAGACGACGTAAACACACGCCCACAGGGAGGGGTCCGGAGCTGTTCCGTGACATACCTGATATGACACACATTCATGCATTGGTGGATACATACATTTAAAAAATGTAATTGTAAATGTAATTTACAAATACATTTTACAAAATGTAAACATTTACAACCTTTATTAGAAACAAGTTCAATCAATCAATCAATCAAATTTTATGTATATAGCGCTTTTTACAACATCCTCCTCTGGCCGACACCGGTCACCATGACAACAACAACAATTTAGACAGAAACAAGTAAAGAAAAGGAAAAAGATGCAATAATGTCAATCTTGGTGTACGCATCCGTTTAGGCGGGAGGTGGCCGGCCCAGGATGGATCGCTTGTCTCTCCTCATCTCATTATTCTTCAAGCAGGTGGGCAGCCATGTGGAGAAAATAAAACAGGGAAAATTAGCTCTGTATGAGGACATATACAGCACAGGTGTAATTATAAGCATTACTGGAGTGTGGCAGCAACTCCGGCATTAAGTTAAATTATTACAGCCTAGCTAAAAAGGCAGAACCAGAAGGTAACATAGACTTGGGGGCATTCTGGGACAATGGCATCCATCCACTGCACTGTCAACAAACTTGAGTGACCACAAGCAGTGACAGGATGACAGCACCAGCGCCCCAGTCTACCATAAAACCCTTCGTCTATGAACCCCTGGATCTGTACCTTTATCTAAGGGGGGTATTAATTATCAAACGCTAAATTAAATAAGTGGGTTTTCAACCTAGACTTAAAGATTGTGACTGTGTCAGAGTCCCGGACGCATTTTGGAAGGTTGTTCCAAAGCTGGGGGGCCTTATAAGAAAAGGCTCTTCCCCCTGCTGTTACCTTATTAATTTTTGGAACTAATAAAAGACCAGCACCCTGTGAACTTAGTGGACGTGGGGATTCATAATAGGAAATAAGTTCCTGAAGGTATTCAGGAGCAAGCCTGTGTAGTGCTTTATAAGGTAATAAAAGAATTTTAAAATCAATACAGAATTTAACTGGGAGCCAATGCAGAGCTGATAGGACTGGACTGATATGCTGAAATTTTCTAGTTCTGGTCAGAACTCTGGCTGCGGCATTTTAAACTATTTGAAGTTTATTTAGATTCCTATTTGAAGTTAGGTTGGCTCTGTTCCTAGTTCTGTCCTTGTTTTGTTTTTCTCTGTTTCATGGAGGCTTCAATTTGAGATCCCACTATTAACCTTACTTGGGTAAATGGGTTAACAGTCTAGCTTTTTGCTAAAGAAGCAAAAGCCCAGGATGAAACATTAGTAAAGGAGGAAGTGAGTGTTATACTAATAGAAACACGCAAACCCACACACACACACACACACACACACACACACAGGTGTATAAATAGGGGCTTTATTGCAGGCAGCTGCATTTCTGTGAGTGTAGTGTGCAGTTTGACCATTCAAAGGTAATTTGTGTTAAAGAAGTTTTATCTATCTGAACTGATTCACAGTGTAAGGTCAGAAGAAAAATTCGTAAAGAGAAAAGAATGAATATGAGTGAGACTAAATATTCAAATGAGACTGCGTATGAAGGCATGAACATGGCCAATCTGAGGACACCCAGGACCAGAAACACTGGACCTGTCAACTCGGGTGAGTGTACTCAGATCTACTCTGTGTACTCTTCCTATGGATTTGTCCATAATACATCTTGCTCTGCTCAGCACTTGTTTCTGTGTCCGTATTGCTCTACACCATCGGCATCAGAGTTGAACACAATATCAGACAAAGAAAGAAGTTATATAACATTAAGACAATAGTGATGGGATTTTCGGCTCTATTTTGAGATGCGGCTCTAATGGCTCTTCTTACTGTGGAGAGCCGGCTCTTTTCGGCTCCCAAACGGCTCCCCATATATATTTTTAACATTATTAATTAATTAATAGCTTAAACCTAATTTTATAACATTTTGTTTCATTATTGACATTGTTAAGTAAAAATGCTGCATAACAATGCTTTATTAATAAAAGTTTTATTATAACCAATTATTAAATTATCACAAAATAGAACACAATACAGCTTGGCCAATTGCCTGCCGTTTCCACAAAAAAAGTGGAGACTTTTTTTTTTCAGTGTTTTCCCACCACATTATTAACTGAAAGCTGCGTGTGATTGGTCAGATGTGTGGAGCACACGCTTGACATGCGGGCAGTGGAGAAGTTCTTTGCAGTGTTGTCTGAAACGATATGGGTGGTAGTATAAAGAAACACCCCTAAAAAACAGGGAAAAACAGGATTTTACCTGACGAAAATTAATGTTGCATTGTGCTCCAGGTTTGAAAAGTGCTAAAGTAGGCTAAAGTACTTGAAAATGTAACTGTATTTTGTTTCACAACAAATAGATTTCTGACTGAATCGATGTGATAAAAAAGCTAATTATTTCGAATAATTTCGAGTACATGTATAAATATTTAAGTTTAAGGTGCTGGGAAATATTGAAAATGGCAAGTGACGTACAAGTGCTTGAATTCCACCTTGTAAAGGTGTATGAACCCGGCATACATAACTTTGTTCATTGCGCTGAAGAGGTGCACGACCTCGCTTCGCACGGGGGTCCTCACGCAGGGGCGGAGCCACCGCGATTGCGTCATTTTCGGCGCACGGACCCTCGCGCTGGTCGCGACGCGCCAATTATGCTCTACCACTGGCAGAAACAGAGCAATACGCGCAAGGAGAGGGAGAGACAGCGAGGCACCGAAGGACAAATAAAAACGATGTTGGAAAAAAACTGGCACTGTGGCACTTGCAGAGCACAAGCGCAATACTGAAGGAAAAAGCGGCTCCCAAATAGGATCCTAAAACGGCTCCCATTGTGGAGCCGGTTCCAATCGTTCACTTCAAAGAGCCGGCTCTTAGAACCGGATCGTTCGCGAACGACACATCACTATAAGACAATAATTGATTGCTTGATAAAAATAGTGATTAAAAGGTTTGAACTTTAATTACATTTACATACATACTTTAATTTGTATGGTGTGATTTAAATGGGTTAAATCATTCTTTGTTTTCAGGTCAATTTGACTACTAATAATTCACCCTTTCCTCCATGATTTTTTCCTATGATTTTGCAAAGCCTATGAAGTAAAGTTGGACAGAAAAAAGATGAATGAAAATGTTGGAAGACACAACATTCCTTAATGAGTCTTTGTGTAATGGAGTCAAGCCTACTCTCATTCATTTTGTTGCAGTGACCCGATGGAAAGAAATCTGATGTGTTTGCCAGAGGTGGTTAACATGATGAATGTTTAACCTGGCCTGTATCTCCTGGCCTTTGATTAGCTTTTGTTTTTAACCCCCTTCGTGCCTCTGCTAGCATATGCTAAACGGAGCTGCTGGTGTTCTGCAGTAAGTTTGTAGAGAAGTAAGACTTACAGTAGAAAGTAAGCCACTGCATCCATGCAGGATGCCATCTTGAAAGATAAATACATAAATTATAACTTCAGGAACCAACACCACAAGGAGCAGATGTTCCAGACGAGCTGCAGTGTGTCTGGGGCTGCTCTGTGTTCTCCTGCTGACTGCCATCGCTGTGCTGTGGGTCAAATTCACTTCATGGAGAGAAAACAATACCTTAGGTAAATAAATGATCCATGTATGATCCATTAATGTGAACTATTGAGTTAGCCTTTTTAAAATAATTTAATAATTAATTACGTTTTTACAGTGTGGTGTTTTACAGACAGGTGTGAGCTCATTGGTGGCACTGGGATCCTTGAATAAAGTCCTAAAATTAAATATAAAAAAATAATATAGATTTAAAAAAATCACAATTTTCTTGTTAGATTTTTTTTCACAGTATAGCCCTCCTCTCTACGTGTCTATGTGTGATCTGCATTCATTATTGTCCATATATATTTTTCCTTTGGGTATGGTATTATGTGTGTGTTCATCTGTCACCTTCTCTCTTTAACATTATGCGTTCCATTTGGTCCTTGTTTATGTTAAGGTATTTAATGTGTGTCGATGTTGTGCTTGTCGCTTGTCTTTGTTTAAGTCCTCTGTGTGCATTGTGTCTGTAGCGAATATACTGGTTATTTATGAATTATGAATGGGGCACCATACTAATTGCTCAGGAACCAATATTATGATAACAGAAATAGGTGGAATATGGTTAAGTTCTGATTCTTTACAGCAGGGGTGCTCACACCTTTTCAGCTTGCGAGCTACTTATAAGATGACCAAGTCAAAATGATTTACCTACTATAAAAATGCAAAACATTTATTTCTTCTATATTATCATTATTTAAGTTATTATTATTATGCTACTATTTAATATTGTGTATTCGTTCTTTCTTTTTTTTTCCTTTTAGGATACATAAAGTATTTTATTTATTTATATTTATAAAGTATTTTAAAGTATCGCTAACTGTAGCGAGAAACACTCGCAGTCCGCAATATCCTTCCAAGGTTTCTGGGTCAAATCCTCAGCCATGGCTTCAGAGCACCGTGTGACAGTATTCCTCGATAGCTGGACACAGCCCCGTCGACAGTGGGGGACAACCGGGTCTGTTATCCCGGGCCCCAGGGCCAGGGGGGCCCATCAAAGAGCCCAGCAATTTATTTTTTATTTAAAGTATAATTTTTTTAATAATCTTGAAATATTTCATTAGTATAAAATTGTGTACTCAAAATAAGCTCAATGGCTAAAATATATATGTTTTTTACCTATCTGCATATTTTCCATTAAGTGCATACACCCCCGCCTCCCACTGAAAAATGGTTTGATCCATCGACCGTAGCCGGCTGGTACCCACCCAACAGCGTGAAATACAGTGATGGATAGTTAAAGAAAACAAAAATCTGGAGCACAGAAAAGAAAGGAAAAACATTTACCCAACAAATTTTAAAGTTGCATTTTGTTCCAGGTTTGAAAAGTGCTGGAATTTAGGCTAAAGTTCTTGAAAATGCTTGAAATTGTAACTACTTCGTTTCACAACAAATATCTTGTCTGACTGAACAGTTCTCTTGTATTGTAATTCCAGGACGAAACATGAGAGAACGTGAAGACGTTAAGATTGGGCGTTTTGAAAATAAACAACCATTAAATAAGGTGATAAAAAGCGAATTATTTCGAATCATTTCGAGTATATGTATAAATATTTAACTTAATTAAGTTTAACGTGCTGGGAAATATTGAAATGGACCTTTAAAGTGACGTACAAGTGCTTTAATTCCACTTTATGAAGGTGTATGAATCCTGCAAACATGACTTCTTTGTTCATTGTGCTGAAGCGCGGCGTGCGAAGTTACAAAAGTCGAGAGGTGCACGACCTCGTGAATCGACAGCGCGTGAGGCTCTCGGGCATGGGCGGTACCACTGCGATTACGTCATTTTCACCGTGCTAACCCTCGCGCCGTGTCAAGTATAAACCAGTCAGCTGTCAGAAACTGCTTTGATGTGTGGCTATATTATATACTATATGACCTAACACAAGTGCTTTAATTCCACTTTATGAAGGTGTATGAATCCTGCAAACATGACTTCTTTGTTCATTGTGCTGAAGCACGGCGTGCGAAGTTACAAAAGTCGAGAGGTGCACGACCTCGTGAATCGACAGCGCGTGAGGCTCTCGGGCATGGGCGGTACCACTGCGATTACGTCATTTTCACCGTGCTAACCCTCGCGCCGTGTCAAGTATAAACCAGTCAGCTGTCAGAAACTGCTTTGATGTGTGGCTATATTATATACTATATGACCTAACACAAGGATTGTCTGCTACAGAGGAGATTCAAATGACGTGCGGGGGTGGGGGGGCACATGAAACTTTCTTGTCCCGGGCCCCAGCAAGACTGTCAACGGGCCAATTGTGTTTAACAATTAAGTGACTCAGCCGAAATGATGCTTCAGTGGCTGCCTTCGCTTTTGTGGTCAGATGTCAGAAAAATTACTGTTTGGACAACTGGGATTTTAGTTCTTTCAACTTTCTCCTTCTCAGCTCGTTTTTCGGAGGAAAGTCAATGTCATAGTTTTTATGAACAGTCCGAAAATGCCGCTTCACATTTCCCTTGTTTGGAATAGCAACGGCACACTGACAGATGAGGCAAACACACTTAGAATATGACATAGTGAAATATAGTGAATCTGACATAGTGAAACAAATCCTCCTCCCATTCTGTATGAAGTGGTAGGTTTTAGGCTTCTTACTCGGACCAGCTACTCATTTTTATACCCTCTGTCATATTTAGTTTAAATAAATTGGAGGCTAGCTACGCTGCAAGGTAACTGAACAAGTTAACGTGGTTTAACATGCATGCGTAGGTTGTCAGAAGTTCGGGCGTCAGACTGGCTACCATGTATGTCAATCAAAATACAACTGTCAGTGCAGATGGACGATAGTCTGTTATTCATCCCCTACTTTTTAATGTCATGCGATCTACATTTACATTTACATTTATGGCATTTAGCAGACGCTCTTATCCAGAGCGACTTACAAAAGTGCTATGTAGTTGCTTGGAATCTCCAAGGTAGAATAGATAGTCCTGAACACAAGGTACTCTAAGCTGGAAAAACCACTAGACGAAAGTCAAATGATACCTAACAATTATACCTGAATATACACATCCCCTGAGGAAAAAGACAGTAAACAATTCCTATTACCCAATTATGCACAATACCTGAGGAAAGAGACGATAAAGTACAATAGACAAAGCATAATTATGCAAAGTGCACTTGAAAGAGGTGGGTCTTCAGTCGGCGTCTGAAGACAGCAAGTGACTCCGATGTTCAGACACACAAGGGAAGTTCATTCCACCACCTTGGAGCCAGGACAGAGAAAAGTCTGGATGCTTGTCTCCCATGTTTCCTGGATGATGGAGGGTCAAGACGAGACATACTTGAGGCGCGGAGGGCTCTAGGTATTAGGCTTCTACCTACACTTCCTTCGCAATCGATGTATTGGGCACCCCTGCTTTACTGTGACCTAATACCATCACCCAAAATATGTATTTACCACCGTGACTGCTCGAATGGCGGAGACTTAGCATTGACGTCACAGTCATAGCTGGAGGGGTGCAGTCAAACTTGAGGAGGTGTACTCGGAGTTAAACTAAAATCAATGTCTATTGGTCAAAAATAATTAACTTTAACTTAACTAAGAAAAGAAGATGACTTGAAGGTGTAGTGGAGATAGCTAAAAGCCATTTCACTATGACACCCAAAATAGAATCCTTTGCCTGCTGAACGTGAGAGACTGACTCACCCAAATCTCTTTGATTGTATGTAAAGATAAACACTGATTCTTTACCCAGCAACAGGCCCCAAAGGATCCACATTCACAATGGTGTTTGTCTCCCAAAAGTTTACAATTCTGACCTTATGATCTCCCGAGCTTGGGAGAGAGGCCATCTAAGAGTTCTGGTCAAAATCAACCTTCTTTTGGAGGACACTGGGACCACAGTCAGGAAGGACCTACACTCATAAAACTCTAAATTCCAACCTTATCTGATTGACCAAGGATTCAACCCAATTTACAACACCTTGGGAGTCATGTGTGACTTCCAAGGTGTTGAAATCTGTTGTTTTTTTGCTCATCACCACAGACATCCAAATTGTTGACAAAATGCAAATTGTTTCTCAATTTGTAGACCTGTCCCTTGGGATCTGAGTAACAGCTGGAATTTGTACTGTACTACTGGTTTGTAACACAATCTAATGCGTGGTAAATGCAAGCATCCCATCACGATGTGTGACCCAACCAGTTGTCTGATTTCAGACTGTGATGTTTTGAGCCGTGTACCATTTTGTAAAGCTCGTATGTTAGTTTGGTCACTAACTAGACCCCAAAACTCATCATCAAAGTACTGTTGAAAGTAGTTCTGAGGTGCCCAGTGTTCTCTGTCTGCATTAGGTGTGTACTGTGGATCCACATATGCTGGAACATCAATAGGTTTGAATGCTGCATGCTTGAATAAGTGCCTTGATTGTCCAGACAGTTCAGCTTCCTGTAAAATATTTCAATATGCTTACAATTAACAAAACTGAACAATATTTAAAATTACTATGCCTTTTATTTTAACATTAAGCTAAGTTTTATTTAGGTTACCTCTTCCTTTTCATCTGGCATGTCCTCAGAATCACTGGAGTCCCTGTCACTTTCCCTATCATGTGTATATTCATCCTCACTACTCTCAACACTGCAGTCACTATCACCTAGTAACTGAAGAACATCTTTTACTGTTAGGCCTAAACATACATGAGTAGATAAGCATACCAGCAAATCTATGAACAAGAATGCAAAATCGATCATTAGATGCACGAACTCGCTATACATAGAATGCTAAAGTTAGCAACATTCTATAGGTTAATTCCAAATGTCCATATAGCTGGACATACATGTTTCGCTCGAAATTTGGGACTGTGAAAATAACTTTCCATTGTTGCTATAATTATTTTTCGTATGGAATAATGAAGAAAAACTCACGTTTTGTTCGGTTACAGAGGCGGTGTACGTCTTTCTCAGGAGCTGCCATTTCTAGGACTATTTACTTTTTTTTTTTTTTTCCTTCTGGTTTAGGGTACGCAGTGCGCGCTTGTGTTTGCCGCTCCTCTACCGACGTTTGTTCGTTTGCTATTATTTATTTTTTGTTCGTTCTGTTTACTGCATATGTTACCAACTGGATATAGCGGGCTCTGTTGATGTTAATCTCCGCTGTGTGGCTCAACTCATTTTCCACTTAAACACAAGCTCTGTGTTTACCTGCGGGCTCTGTCAGCGCCGGCCAGTTCCTCGCGACTTAACTGGGTGAGTGAGTTTCCTCTCTCTTGGTCGGTTGTCGACTATCAGACTGCAATCGGTAAAGTCCATTGCCGCTTGTCAGTCTGTGGTTCTGGTCGGTGCATCGGGCTAATGCGGTGCATTGGGCTAATGCGGTGTAGCATTGGCTTATTGGCTAATGCCATAGTGGTTGCTATGTTGGTCACCGGTATTATCGAGTCCTTACAGCGAGTTTATTCTCGGGTAGAACTTTATAACCTGCGCTCTCCATCTCGGCTTGACTCCACCATCTACAGCAAATGTTTCTCTGCTGGTATCGCTCGACGACCCCGGTATATCCATCGTGGTCCCAGACATCACCACTATTACCAACAATCATCTGCATCCAGTATTCCGGTTATCTTCAGTTCGGTCCGGCGTCCCAAAATCGGTTCACCAGGGTCCCATTACGGCGTTGATCTCAGCGCTCTAAAAGAAATCACCCGGTCCAAGACTCTGGTTACTGCTGTCCACCGTTCATCTGTTCAACCTCGTTCCCTAAACCTGGCTCTGTTCAACTGTCGTTCCATGACTGATAAAGCTGCATTTATTAACACTAGAGCTCCTAGAGAAGCGAAAAATTTCACAGGGCTTGGTAGGGTCCATGTAGCCCACTCCCCTGCTGTGAAGGGATTAACGCCCATTGTCTTGGTAATGCGGTGGAAGCGGCTCACCCCCAGCTCATACGCCTGCCAAAGCACAAGCTGGCTCACCCCCAAGCTCATATGACCAAAACACCAAACGTGATACTTCACGAAAAGGTTGAAGTTACAAGCAGACTGTATGTTACCGATACTACAACAAATGGCAGAAAATT
>NC_135211.1:51179181-51386681 GCF_052324685.1 Brachyhypopomus gauderio | reverse complement strand
ACTATGACTTGTCTACCGTCCTCCCAACAGCTCACTCTCGGAGTTCATTCTAGAATTTGGCGAAGTACTAACTGTTGTTAGCTCTATTTCAAGTTCATTGGTTGTCCTCAGAGACTTTAACATACACATTGACTCAGTTTCTTCCAGCTCCACAGATTTTTTATCATTACTGGACAGTTTTGAGTTACAACAGCATGTCAACTTCCCAACACATAAGCATGGACATACTTTAGACTTAATCTGTTCCTCACCTGGAACTATCACAAATGTATCTGGTCATGACATTGCTATATCGGATCACCTGCTCATTACATCACGTATTACACTACACACTGAACTCCACTCCACTAAATCATCTGTCACTTACCGTAGTCTTTCATCCATTGTTTCAACTACATTTTTCTCTGCCCTGGAATCCACTAAATTTCCCCTCATCACTTCTATTCACAATATTGACGATGCTGTCGCTGTATACAACCAGTCCCTTACTGATACTCTCAATACTCTAGCACCAGTTAAAACACGACTTGTGCCCTCCTCTCACTCATCACCCTGGTTTACTGCTGAACTTCGTGCCCAGAAAACCACTGGTAGGCGCCTTGAGCGTCTATATAGGAAAACTCATCTATCTGTTCACTACCAGGCATATATGGATCACTTGGCCAAATATGCTGCAGATTCGCACGCCCGGTGGCCATTTTTAACATTTTTGACATAGTTCACATTAAAACTAGATATCTCAAGTTGTACATATAGGAAAATTATCATTCATGGCTCAAACTGAAGTAGGCAGTTGGGGGAACATATTAATACACTTCAGTATCATATTCACATAATTTGGTTTATTTTAGAGCCTCTATTGCAGATGCTAATATGCCAGCAATGTCAAAAATGCTGACTTGAACATGACTGGAATGTATATTCACATAGTTATTCAAATGTGGTATCAGAAATTACAATAAATTTCGCTAGGGTCTTTTCTAACAACACAGAAAAAATGGAGCAAATCCATGCAAGCATTGAAAAGTTATTCAGCTTTATCCAAGGTATGTCAAGTGCACCACACCCATGTCTAAATATGCCACACCCGACACACACCATTAGCCAACTAAGCTAACATGCCAACAAATTCCTTACACGAAACCGAGGAGCTACGACAAACAACAATGTTGCACATATTACAGCAAGACCAGAAAATTCCAATGACTAAATTTCATGTCCAAATATGAACGTTATGATATCATATTTATGTCCAATATAGTCCGACAGCATAAGCTAGGTTACCGTAGCCAACTCCGGTAGCATCCGACACGATACAGAGTGCTGCAGCACTCAAACGCTCTAAAACTGTTTATAATCTAACGCTTAGTTAATGTTTAGTATTAGAATATATATTTTGTACAATATCGCTTATGAAAAATTATCCATTGTTACTCACAGTACGTAGAATCGCGTCGTAGCCGGTGTACCATCTCACTTCCGGGTTGGCGAAAATTCCGAAAATTGCTCATATATTCCACACAAAGTAATCCGTTTATGTTCAAAAGTATCCACAATCCGCATAAAAACGAACAAAATAATCCATGGCTGCTTCAGTTTCGCCGAACAGTGTGTTCTGGGGAGCTTAGCTTAGGTTAGCAAAGGGTTAGCTTATGTTGCTATGCTAGCGGCCGAAATTGGAAATGAAGCGCCAGTTTCCGAGGGCTCAATTTAAAAATATACTTGACCAATCATGTCATATGAGGGCTGGTTAGCTTCGGAAGGATGTACACTATTGGTTAGAACAGCTTTCAATCACTTCTGAGGCTTCAGCTTGTCTCTGTGGGGTTATTGGTTCACCCTCTCCCCCTCCCCTTCGCACCTCGCCGGGGGAGAGGTTGTAAAACCTGTCATTCAAAGTCACTACCCCACTTTAGACCAATAAAAAACACTCAAATCAAAGCAGAACCGCTGCAGCTTTGTAATGAGGGATCAAATCAGCGTTAAAAACGCTTCTGTGACGCTTAGGGGGCAGATTTGTCGGAGTGTCTCATTCAGGAAGCGGATTTTGGAAAATTTTGCAGTGAGGTGAGCAAGCTTTTTAAGGTACTTAACCACAACGGATCTACGCTGTTAAGGTCTTAAATTAAAGCCTTATTAGTAAACGATTTTTAGGTGACAAAACATTAAGACATTTCACAACATAAATATGTTTTGTAAACGGATATGTCGGGAGACCCCCTCGCGGGGTGCACTTTTGTGGTCAACTTCAAAGCCGGATATCTCGCGATCGGCTGCACGTAGACGGCTGAAACTCGGTAGGCATGTAGATGGGATAGGAAATTTTGATTTAAGCGCTTTTGTTCGGAGATTCATTAATGTTTAATATGTTTTATATCGCCGTAAAGGAGCTGGGCCCGCCGGCGGGCCCACTAGGGGGCGCTTCTGCATAATAGGGTTAAATAAAGCCCGTACACTTCACTACACATCAGCAATAAACAGCGCTGGCTCTGACCCCAAGCAACTTTTCAAGATTGTTAACAACCTTCTGCGTCCTTCATCATTGTCCCCTTCCCCCACAACTGATCGGTGCAATGAATTTCTTAATTTCTTTAATCAGAAAGTGTCCCTTATTTATCAGGATTTGTTGAAGCACCAGTCACACAATTCCTCTCTCTCCTCTTCCTCCTTGACTACTACCCTGCCCCCTCCTCAGTCTCTCTCCTCCTTTTCAATAGTTAACTCTGATCTTATAGCCAGACATCTCACCAGCGCCAAGTCAACTACCTCAATCCTGGATCCTGTTCCTACATTTCTGCTCAAACAGGGCGTCTCTTCACTTGCTTCCTCTATCTGTCGCATAGTTAATCTCTCTCTCACCTCTGGACACATTCCTGTAGAGTTAAAAACATCTGCCATAACCCCAGTTATCAAAAAACAGAATTTGGACACTACAATTTTAAGCAATTATAGACCGATATCAAACCTCCCATTTCTATCAAAAATACTAGAACGTGTTGTTGCCTCCCAGTTACTCCAGTTCATGTCTTCTAATGATCTCTTCGAGATCTTTCAGTCTGGTTTCCGTGCTCAGCATAGCACAGAGACATCACTCATTTACGTACTTAATGATCTTCTTCTTTCTTCTGACAAAGGCTACGCATCCATTCTTCTACTCCTTGATCTTACTGCTGCCTTTGACACTGTTAATCATACAACTCTCCTCTCACGGCTTGGTGATTTAGGTCTCTCTGGTACAGTCATCTCCTGGTTCACTTCCTATTTATCAAACAGATGTCAATTCGTTCGACTGGGTAACTGCAAATCAGACCTATCCCCTCTTTCTCACGGTGTCCCCCAGGGCTCTGTACTTGGTCCACTGCTATTTACCATCTATATTCTGCCTCTTGGTAACTTGATACGCCAATATGGGTTAAACTTTCACTTCTACGCTGATGACACCCAGCTTTATATTAGTTTTAAACCATCTGGCCCCTTCCCACCTCCATCCATTACCAAGTGTATCAGAGAACTCAACCTATGGTTGCGCTCCAACTTCCTCCAATTAAATGCTCATAAAACCGAGTATCTTGTCATCGGTACTAAATCTGTGGTCCAGTCCCTTGCCAATACATCCCTCTCTGTTGATGATACTCAAATTGACTCATCACCTACAGCCCGTAACCTCGGAGTCTTGTTTGATCCATTTCTGTCGTTTGAACCACATATACGCTCACTTAGTAAATCTGCCTTTTTACAACTTCGCAATATCTCCCGCCTCTGCCCACATCTTTCTCCAAAATCTGCTGAGATCCTGGTACATGCACTCATTACCTCAAAGTTAGATTACTGTAACTCTCTCCTCTATGGGCTTCCCTCTAAATCCCTTCGACCCCTTCAGTCTGTTCAGAATGCTGCTGCTCGTGTTTTATCTCAAACCAGAAAATACGAGCATATAACACCAGTATTAGAACGTCTCCACTGGCTCCCTGTACACCTGCGTATCCAGTATAAACTCCTAGTGCTTACATTTAAAACACTCGCTGGTGCGGCACCCTTATATCTGGCCAACCTCCTCCACCATTATGTCCCACCACGTAGACTGCGTTCCTCTGACACCGGTCTCCTTGTTGTTCCTAGGTATAAGTTAGGCACTATGGGGGGTCGATCATTCAGTGTGGCTGCCCCAACACTTTGGAACTCTCTCCCGCCATCACTCCGTCTCTCTTCATCTCTCAATTCATTCAAAACACAGCTAAAAACTCACCTGTTTTCTCAATATTTTCACCTAAACTCTTCATCCTAGCCCGGCTTCAATTTATTTAATCTGTTGTATTGGTGTTGCCTGTTTTGTATTTTTTTTTTTGTTGTATTGTTTGTTAGTTTGCGTATTTTGGTTTTTGCATCTGGAAAGCGTCCTTGAGCATCTTGAAAGGCGCTATACAAATGGAACTTATTATTATTATTATTATTTTCGACAACCAATCAAAAAAACCAAAACTTACTTGACCAACCAATATAAAGACGTTGTTGGGCAGAAACCCGTAAAAGTGGGTGGGACATTGAAAAACTTGTCGAGTTAATAAAGGCAGAAAAAAAATGTCCAGCATACTGGACGTTTGGAATGAGGGACAGTATATATTATATATATATATATATATATATATATATATATATATATATATATACAGGGTTCATACACTTTTTTGACAATTAATTTCCATGACTTTTCCATTACTTTGAGGCAAATTTTAATGACTATACATTCTCTAAACATGTGTAGACATGAAAAATAAGAAAAAATCCAGGCCAAAATTCCACAGTATATCATAAATTAATGACAAGCCACGTGGTTTAACACTAGAAGTCCCAGAGAAGGGTCTTTCAACACTTCTACCATCGGAACCCAGAGAAGGGTCGAGAGAACTGAAGGATTTTAGCTAAAACCCTATTATCAGCTGCGAGCAGGCACTTTTGTTCTGTAAATAAGGCCATTACTGGCGCACCACAGGAGGGGGCATGCTTCAGCTCACAACTAATTGTTGTTTTTCATTGAGTTTAGCCATTTAGTTAGTTCTATTCAGTTTATTGTATTTTATAATATAAAGGTTATATATATTGAATATAGTTTAGTTTTATCTGAGCAACAAAGCACAAACAATAAATTATTTTTTAATATTTTAAATAGAAAATTAGAAATTTTATAGCCAGGTACATGTGAGTAATGACCAGAAGCATTTGTGTCTAAGTCAGGAGGACTGAAATTTCAGCATGAGAAACATACAAAAGAACAACTGTTATGTTTCCATGCTTTTTTATGTTCCATGCTTTTTATTATTGCCATAAAATTATACAAAAAATACAAGGAATAAAACAATTCCACACATATTTACAATAGGCTGCAGTGCAGGGCTGTGTGTGTGTGTGTGTGTGTGTGTGTGTGTGTGTGTGTGTGTGTGTGTGAGTGGCATGTCCTTCTTGTGTGACTAGCACTTCAGCAGTCACTCAGCAGTCTGTCAGAACATGCCTGGCACTGCCAGGGTATCTCCCTGGTACATTTGCCACACGTGTATCTGTAGCAGTCGACACATCTCACATTTGCACAATTGTTCATGAGTGTTCTCATCAGAGCATTCACATACAACTATCTACCCAGTCTGCCAGTCCCTCATTTGGGGAGAAAGCTACAGTATTGTGGCTATTCCCACTTTAGTGACCCCATTTTGTTTCTCTTTCACTCAGACAATAAAATATTCCAATACAGTGAGGACATGCACCTAAGACAAAAATTTCAGACCCCTCCATGATTAAAAAATTGTCTAAAGTGGGGCATAGCCACAATAGTGTAGCTTTCTCCCCAAATGAGGGAGTGGCAGACTGAGTGGATAATTGTATGTGAGTGCTCTGTTGAGAACATTTCAACTTTATTGTATATATTTCTAAACTTACATCATGTCCTCTGTAGCTGCTACTCTCAGCCAGGCCCTCTGACTGCCTCTCTCACCTTATGCATGTCCCCTGCACAACAATGCAGCTGGGGGATGGGCAGACACACTCAGGACCAGCTTACAGACTTTTGAATGACCTTTTTTGAGGTGGATCAACACAATTAATTTGGTAATTTTTTTCAAAAAATGTTATTTTGAACCCACTTATCTTTTTTAGAAGAAAAACATTACTAACATTACTACATTTCTACCTGAGCCTGCCAAAAGCCAGTGCTGAGGTATTTTGGATCATGAGGCCATCCTTTGTCATGCAGCCACTTCTAGGTAGACGGGGGGATGGGTGATAGTGTGAGCTATGTTGATCCATTGACTCAGACGGAGAAGAAAATACCCTTTCAGAGAAATCTGAACTTTAGCTATTTTGACCAATAATCATGTCACCTTTTGCAGTGAGAAAAAAATCCAAAATTAGTACAAAGGAGGCAGACTTGAGATGTTTTGGAATTATAGTTCAAATAATGTCTGTGTCAGTTTTATAATAAAGAGAAAGATGACTGTAGCCACCTACATGTGGATGAAAATTCATGTCACCACACATTTCACTTACTCTGTTGACTGAGAAGCAAGGATAGAAAAGGTTTCCAGTACACAGCAGGCTTTGGACATGATCCTGGAGGGGCCGTGGGCGGGTGGGGTTCCCTGGTCTTTCTCTGCCTGCCTCTGGCCTCTGGGGCCTTGCTAATAAGTACATTCTGTACATTTATCCTATGTTGCACTTACATAAACACACACACTCACACACACATACATCAGTCATTTGTGCTGTATGTCTTACTTTCTGCTCTTCATTTAGTAGCAGCAGTTGGTGAATCATTTGAGCTGTTTTTTCTGCTCTTCTGTCTTTTCCCTTTTTACTTTCTCTCCCCCTCTTTTCTCTCCTGTCCTGTATGGTTCACCTAACCCCAATTGTTTTTATCACTATTGTACTGTATTATACAGAATTGTTTTCTTTTGATCCTTACATGAAAACAAAGTTGTCCTCCAAAGGTTAAAGGGTGGAGGTGGGCCAAAAAAAAAAGTTTGAAAAGCCCATATGAAGCAATTTTCAAGACTAGGGTCACAAACGTCACACACAACACATTGTTAGTTTTCAGAGAGTAGTGAAAATCTGTAGTAGTGATATCTCTTTTGGTAAGATTTCCTAAATTTCCTATTTTTGTTTGCTGGTTATGGCTGTATTTGGAAGAGACACACTGCAAAATCTTGATCTTGATAAGTTAAAATTGCTCAATAATATTATTCTATTTCAAGTAGCTGAGGGTTTCTTGTATACATTTATGTAAAAACATTTTTACCTATTAGCAGTTTTTCAAAAGACAAAACTACTTAAAATAAGGTTAAAAATATCAGAGCCATTTTGACTAATCAATATGCCACCTATATGCCATTATAATTCAAATATTATGTTTGTGTCAATTTCACATTATTTCAACCTTTCACAAATCAAATCTCAAACATATGGTTCTGTAGATGAGGAGACTTCTTGCAAGAGATCTTGCACAGTCTCATATGGCAGCCAAGGAGGTGCAAGCTTTCAGCAGCAACCACCCATACCTGACACACGCCTCATTTACATAACACTGGAGGCAAGTTCAGCTCTTCTCCCCCCTGCTGATTCCTCAGGCAATGGGCACTTTTGCAAATGAATGGATGTTAATTGGAGCCACCAGAGGTGTCAGTTTGGACTAAGGTTCTTTGGACCCTCTTTTGGGACTTCAGGGGGGTGGTTGAAATTTCAGGGACTTCTAGTGTTAATTGAAAAAAATAAACATTTACCGTATTTTCAATATCAATATAAACCGGTGTTACGACCAACTTTTTTTAATTTTGCGTGGTGCGCGGAGGAGCAGTGGCAACACTGTGGAGTGTTGTGTACGATAAGCTGAGGCAGCACAGCCTCCACTGTAGCCCATCTCAGCAACACAATCGCTCTTTCTCGCGTTGTACGCACGAGTACATCCATGGATTGGATTCATGTCAGAGTGTGAGAGTTGTTGAGCGGGGGGTGGCGGCGAACGTAAGTTGTTGAGCGGGGGGGGGTTGTGGCGAACGTGTATTTCGCGATCAATCGCCAGTGGAGGGCGACATAGATATGCATCTGAGGTAAATAAACTAGATTTTTTTTCTCACCGTGTGAAATCGGAAGTGTGGCGTGTGAGTGTGTGAAGACGGTCAAATGCGTGTGTCACACGCTCAATGCGTGATACTTGAGAGCCCTGAGTACATCGTTAGTATTTTTTCTATACTGTGTTTACGATCAAAACGTATCTAAATCTAGGGTCGCGCTTAACGACGAAAACTGCTTTACGACGGACTTTTCAGTCTCTAACCCCATCGTTAACCAATTGGTTAACCACACAGTGCACATTTTTCACACCCTGTGTCCTTGTCTTTCACAAGCCACAGCTTGTATTTGTCCAACTGAAGCAGCCATTGTTGAATCGGCATTTACCAGCATTACGTTATTTATATCAACGTACAATCTACAGCTCCGCTTGGAGTCCGACGCTAATGCAGTGAACTAACGTGTGAAGTTACGTTAGTGGTCCGCACAATGAAAAAAATGGCTATATTATATATATTTATTTTTTCTTCCGGTTATCAGAACAACATACATTTATTGTCTCAAGCAAATTTCCATGACTTTTCCAAAACATTTGAGTATTTTTTATTTTTCCAAAACTTATCCAGGCCTGGAAATTGCTATTTTCAAATTCCATAACTTTTCCAGGTTTTTCATCATGACCGTACGAACCCTGTATATATTAGTGTTGTCAATAGCAAGCTTGAGCAAAATCCTGGTGAGGACTTTTAATCGCGGCACCTGGAATTGACAGCACTAATATATATATATATATATATATATATATATATATATATATATATATATATATATATATATATATATATTAGTGGTGGGCCGTTAACGGCGGTCGTTATTTGATACTCTTATCGAGCGATATAAAAATTATCGCCGTTAATCTATTCTTAAAGTTGGGGTGGGAACTGGGTCAAAATGGGTCAGCAAACTATGATGACTTTCAACTTGATAGTTTAGCTCGGCTGTATTCCTAACCAAATTGCACAGTAGGGGCGAGAACAAGTTTTCAAACCTGTCAATTACAAATCGTACGTGTTTTTACATGGATGCAGCCATGAAGTCGCCAGGTTTGCTTCATGGAAAATTCATTTTTATGAACGTAAAGTGGTACCGGAGCGGAGCTCGGAGCGGTCGTTTTCTGCATGGTCCTAGCGCTAGATTCGGCGCTATTTAAATATTTATTTTTAACCGTTAAAAATGCAGAGGACCAAAACCAGCTTTTGAAAAAGTCCCCCCCAAATTACGTCCGTGAGGTTAAATGTACTAAATGTCGGCTTACATTTCAAATATCATGTTTAGCTGAATAAACATGTTATCAACCCATTTTAATGTACAGTATGTAGGCTTACAAATTCATGTTTAACTGAATAAACCGTTGAACACGAATAACCTACATTTTATTGAGCATTTTTTTCTTCAAGTATCAAAGTAGAACAGCTTCCTCAATCACTCATTGATGCATTTTTGAAACAGGAGATGAGCCCCTGGTCTAATGCACCCTCTGTATTAAGAAACCCCATCTCAAAAACGGACTTTTAGTCATTACTTGGGTAGCACGCATATGAGCCATTTTAATATAGATTAATCTAGATTAATTTCAAGATTTCAGTGAGATTAATCTAGAAAAAAAAATTAATCCATGCCCACCCCTAATATATATATATATTACACACAAGTTGGGAAGTGTATGGAAAACTAAGGTTAGGGATATATGGTAGGTAAAGGGGGGGCTAGTAAGCACAGTCACTGAGGGGATGTGTGTAAGGGGTAGCTGGAGGAGGGGCATGAATGTGTTGCAGAGTTCAGAAGGGAGACAGCCGTCGGAAAGAAGCTGCTCCTGAACCTCCTGGTTCAGGGACGGAGAGCCCTGTATCTTCTCCCAGATGGTAGAAGGGCAAACGGTCTGTGGCTGGGGTGAGAGCTGTCCAGGGTAATTTTGTGAGTCTTCCACAGGCATCTCTTGCGATGTATGGTCTCAATGGTGGGAAGTGAGGAGGCGGTGATGCGCTGGGCCATTTTCACGACTCCCTGGAGTGACTTCCCGCAGTGCAGCTGCCATACCATAATGAGATGCAGTTGGTGAGGATGCTCTCAATAGTGCAGCCGTAAAAGTTCACCAGGATCTGAGGGGATAGCTGAGCCTTCCTCAGTCTCCTCAGAAAGAAGAGTCTTTGGTGTGCCTTTTTAATAAGGGTTGAGGTTGAAGGTCCAAGAGAGGTCCTCGGAAATGTGGACACCAAGGAACTTAAAGCTGGTGACACACTCAACCTCCACCCCATGGATATGGATGGGGATGTGTGCTCCACCTTTAGTTTTCCTAAAGTCTACAATAAGTTCCTACATGTCTCTCATTAACTGTAGTGCTAGACGCACTTTTATCTGTGCTTAATAAAAGCCACTGAAGTGTATTATCTTGTCTCGGCATCCTGCCTTCCCATCGCCATTACAATTTTAGATCAGACATTTTCACAAAACAAAAATATAAATAAAACCAGAGATGTTTTACAATAATGCAACACTAAAATTGTAACGTGTGGTGGAGGAGGCAGGCACAACGACGATTACGGTGAACATGTATTTTTATGTGAAACACACAGGTGAAATCCAGCACGGTAGCGCAAGCACATACACTGACAACTCACGCTGGCACGAACTCAAGACAAAGACGAGCACAAGACACACGCGAATGCACATTAAATCAACACAGACCCTCGTGATCTCGAGACAAGGCACAGGTGCGACTACGAACACGCTCACGGACAACCCACACCCACGGAAGTACATACATGGACATAACGACACGCAGACAATGTAGCTGCACGCCCACAGGGAAGGGCCTGGAGCTGTCACCATAACAAAAATCTGATTTCCATTATTTAATTTTCAAATAATTTTCTCTCTGTGACTTTCATACTTTTTTGGCCAAAACATTATTTGGCTAATTATTTTAACAAGTTTTGGATAGTTCAAGTTGGCAGTTTCTGCATGATTTCAAATTCAGTGGTGTGACGCCAGAGGCGTCAGGTCAGAATAAGATCAGGAATCATGTGGCAGTGCAGCATCTTAATTTCCATCAGTGAAGTTACACACAAAAAGCACCACAGGAAAAGCAGTCTCTTAAACTGAAGCTCCAGGTGCTCCAGAACAAGTGAAGCTCGACCGGTTAAGCACTCAAAGTTTCAATGGCGAGTAGCGTTGTCAAAGCAAGATTCCCATGGTCAGTGCTTCACTCCTCTAGGCTCAATGTGCAGCACTGGATGGTGAAACCTGCAGGCTTAAATGTGGTGAATAATTAAAGGGGAAAATGTGCAACAGGTGAGAAAGGCGTGTCAATAGGAGGGGAACAGTGAATGAGGGAGTGACAAGGAGCGCATGTGTGTGTGTGTGTGTGTGTGTGTGTGTGTTTGTGTTGTGTTTGTGTATGTGTGTGTGTGTGTGTCCTTTGTCAATAGAAGGGGGACAGTGAACGCGGGGCCTGGCTCATAAGTAGTAAAGACTCCAACAGGACTTGTTCAGAACTCTGCAGGACATCGCTTGATCCCTGCACAGTAAAAAAAAAGAATAGCAGTTCACCTTGGTGGGCGTTGTCCTAGTAATTTTTGTGCGTGAGACATACAAGGTGTGGCATGTGAGTGTGGAAACTGCATGTGTCTAGCATGCAACGCGTGAGAAGTGATTGGGTCCAATCAGATTTCAATGGGGTCCAAGGAAAAAAGGTAGACAACTCCACAAAATAGACCAGGGTCAGAACCAGAAAGGCAACAGGCAGAGGTACAAAAGGATACTTCACAAAGCATTTTGCAAAACTTCACAATGAACCACTGGGACTGCCTGGCTTAAGTAGGCAAATAAATTAGCGAAGAAAAATGCTGAGGAGAGAAGTTTCTAGTACAGTGGTACCTTGAATTACAAACAGCTCCACTTACGAATTTTTCGAGTTCCAAACATTGGTTTGAACAATTTTTTTTCTTGCGTTCCCAGTTGTAGTTCTCGGTTGTAGTTGAGTTCCCAGATGCTGCTGGTAGTTGGCACATCGTTCTCATTCCCACAGTGCCCTCTCATTCGTGAATCACGTTCTTCTCATGTGTTTGCATTTGTAAAGTGCTGTATCTACGCTTCGTACAGTACCAGTCTGTAGCCTACCTGTACAGTACGTATCCCTTCGTCCCTCCGTCTCTCCTCAGCCGCTCTCTGTTAGCTGGGCTCATCTGTCGCCAAGGTAAGATTACACCATATTTTATAAATTTTTTTACTGTATTTTGTACATTTTTCTTTTATGTATTTATTTTGTTGTGTAATTTTAAGTTTTACATGGGTGTTTCTAAATTAAAAACTTATTTTTTCATAATTTAGGAATTTTTCAGGGTTGGAACGAACTAATCCCATTTTTATTATTTTAAATGCGGAAAATTCATTCAAGTTACGAACTTTTCTACTTACGAACATGGCTCTGGAACGAATTAAATTGATAACTCAAGGTTCCACTGTATTCTGGAAATGAAGACCTCTGGTGGAAAGAGGGCAAATTAGCATCTATCCTGTTATTTCCTGTAAGTGTTTACAGGAAAATACTAGCAGCACAGAAGTGTCTGATCTACTTGTGCTAGTGCAACCTACACTACAACACCAACAGATCAGCATCACTGCAGTGCTAAGAATGATCCACCACCCAAAAAATACCTGCAATAATACATGCATTAACACCTGCTGTGGGGGTCCTGACCATTGAAGGACAGGGTGAAATGGGGCTAAAAAAGTATGCAGATGAACAGATGGACTACGGTCTGTAGTGTAGAACTACAAAGTGCTATGATATTGGAAATGGTGTCTATATTCTTTTTGAATTAAATCCTACAATACATACAGATACTCATGCCAGACAAGGATGGTTATACTTCAGCTCCAGACTTTACTACATCTCTACTGAAAAGAAGCCCTGGATTGAGAGCAGACAGGACTGCAGAGAGAGAGGAGCAGACCTGGTGATCATAAACAGCAGAGAGGAACAGGTGAGAGAGAGAGAGAGAGAGAGAGAGAGAGAGAGAGAGAGAGAGAGAGAGAGTTTGATTACGAGATTTTCATTTATGTTATGTTAAAAATGACAGGAGTTCTTAAGTAAACATTTAAGCAGCAGGACTGCTTGGATTGGTCTGACTGACAGAGACTCAGAGGGGGTATGGAAATGGGTGGATGGTACAGCACTGACCACTGGGTAAGAGAAAACTGAACTGACCTTTTTTATGGTGCATATACTAGTAGTTTATCTTCAATATTGTCATGAACATACTGGAACCTCTGATTCTCTATTTCAGCTACTGGAGCAGTGGGGAACCCAATAGTCTCAGTGGGGATGAAGACTGTGTTATTGATGACTTTACGTCCAATACTATATGGAACTGGGCTGATTATCCTTGCACTCGCAATTTTATTTGGATCTGTGAGAAGTTAACTAAGTCTACATAATACCGACTGAAACTCAATCTTTATTTTCATTTTGGAAAGTGTAAAATAACTTGACATGTCTACAAGTTGAATGCACGGAGATGGTTTATTATGATGTATAGACATACACACACACACTGTGGTGGAATTTTTTCATGATTTCCCTTTATGCCAGGCTTTCTTAGTATATATTAAACACATTAGATGTATATGTTAGGGCTCTTTCCATATATGTGTGTTAATCATGGCACTGAATCCTCATGACTTCAGTAGGCCTCAGAAGTGTATTGTCTTCTCCCTGGATGGCCTCGGCTCAGTCCTAATCTGATGTTCCTCTGATGTTCCTAAACTGACCTCACTGGAGGCGCCAGCCGGTCCCCCCTACTCTCAACTTGGAAGGGGCCACGGTGACACTCAGTCCATCATGCCATCACGAGGATGCTGAGCGTAGATGGGGCATGCGAGGAGAGAGGCCAATATGCATCTGTCAAATCATGTGTTAATTATGTCATGTATTGTCCAATCATATTTAGTTAATCACCTCATGTTCACCTCGTGGACACCGTGTGTGCTTATGATTAAAGTATATAAGAAAAAATTCCCTGGGGGAATTTAGCTCTCTGTAGCAGTTTGTAACAGGGGTCTCTGGAACTAATCCATACTTGCTTAATATATCCATACTTGCTTAATACATTAATTTTACTCTATTATCTTACCCAACTGCTTCTGACTTTTATTGTGCTTACCATTTAAGAGTTTCAGAAATTCAACCACAAAACACACACACACTTATACACCCAACACACACACACACAAACATGTAGCGCTCGGATATATTATAAGGAAAAAGAAATGCCAACCACATTGATTTATGTCAGGGGTACTCAACTGGCGGACCGCGGTCCGGATGCGGACAAATTTAGTTGAGTACGCCTGATTTATGTTGATTATACATTTATTTCATAATCAGTAATGCATTGTTTAAGAAAAAATAAGTTACGTGAGAATATTGAGATATCTCTTTAAGAATGATGAACAGGTTGATGGGAAGCGATGCTCGGGGGGGGGGTGCGTAGAAAGAAAGCAAGCGAAAAGTTGGTTGAAAACTGAATACGCTGTATTACCGAGCCGGGGGATTTAACAGAATAAAGTTGCACAAAACAAGAAGACATACGTGTTTCATTTGAGGATGCAACATAAATTTTGGTGTTTCTGCCTGGTAGAAAAAAAAAAGCAAAAGTGTTCAGCCAAGAAAAGTTTTTAAGTAGAGCACAGCGACACTGGGGTAAAAACAGAAGAAAAAAACGCTAGCAAAGTAAGCGACCATTCCCGCAAAGAAAAATTAAAAGCTAAAATAAAATATCTGACGAAGAAACGGACACTCATCCCTCCAAACTGTGAAACTGCCGAAGGTCAAGCATCATGGACAGTGAGTGGGAATCTTTGTTAACCGATATTGAGAAAAAGCTAGTTACACTGTCACTGGAAGAGCTAAATGCCGTAAGCGAAGTGCTAGGCTTGGAGCTGAGTGAAGAGGTAAGATTATCATGTCGGTTAATAAGAAGGAGAATGCTTGGTCACGGTGCATGGGGACGGTGCATGAATGGTGGAGGCGTTTATACTTTCGCGAGCGTCACTGCAGTGTTCTCCGAAACAATAGGCGTTTTGTCCAAAACGATATGTGGTAGAAACACCCCTCAAAACAGGGGAATGAACATTTACCTGACCAATTTCAATGTTGCTATATGTTTCAGGTTTGAAAAGTGCTGGAATTTAGGTTAAAGTACTTTAAAATGCTTGAAATTGTAACTACTTGGTTTCACAACAAATAGCTGTCTGACTGAATAGTTCTCTTGTATTAGGTTAACAAATACGAGCCTCTTGTAATTCCAGGACGAAACATGAGAGACTGTGAAGACTGGGCGTTTTTAAATAAACAACCATTAAATAATGTGATAAAAAGCGAATTATTTCGAGTATATGTATAAATATTTAACTTAATTATATTTAACATGCTGGGAAATATTGAAATGGACCTTGAAAGTGACGTACAAGTGCTTTAATTCCACCTTATAAAGGTGTATGAACCCTGAAAACGTGACTTTGTTCATTGCGCTGAAGCGCGGCGCGAAGTTACAAAATTCGCCGACAGCGCGCGAGGCACTCACGCACACGCGGAGCCACAGCGATTACGTCATTTTCGCCGCGCGGACCCTCACGCCGCTCACGAAGCATCAACCAGGCAGGCTTGTTGTTGAACGGGGTGGCAAACGCAAGTTGTTGAGCGGGGGTGGCAAACGTAACACTCGTGACGGAGTGTTTTTTCAATAGCCCTGAAATAAATGCTACGGTTTTGTTTTGGTCCATATCCAGTTAATCAGGAATGAGATCGGGTCCGGATCCGGACCGCGGTCCGCCAGTTGAGTACCCCTGGCTTAGGGGGTTCAGAGAGAGAGTCATTACAAGCCAAAGACCAATCGAGCTTACATCCAATATACAGAAAAGATTTCCGAATTATTGGACAAATTGGTGAGGTTGGACAAAAGGATAAGCTGAACTTCATGAGCCTTGAAAGACAAATTGAACGTGGACTAAAAAGAGGATATGATGAGGGTGAAATTGTTGAGGCAGTGATCCAAGCCATTGCACCTGATGTAAAATTAAAAAGTTACCTGAGAGTAGAGAAGAATTATCTTTAAACTCCCTCAGACAAGTGCTTAGGAACACTTTATTGAAAAAGATGCAACAGAGCTCTATCATGCCTTAACCCTTGCACTACAAGAGCCTAAAGAAACCCCTGTTCAGTTTCTTATACGCATCATGGATCTGAGACAAAAAGTTCTATCTGCATCCGACAGAGCCAGAGCAGGACTGAAATACAATCCTGAGCTTGTGCAAACACAGTTCTTACAAGACGACGCTGTAAGAGTGGATTACAAGACGACGCTGTAAGAGTGGATATTAGATCTTACTTGCAGGATGCATCTATAGAGGATGAAGTGCTCCTTGAAAGAACGAGTGCTGCTTACAGTGTTGAACTTGAAAGGAGGGCCAAACTGTCCACCAGACAGAAGAGTATTCGAATAACCGCAGTTCAGGAAGAGGACTACAAAACTGAAAAGAGTGATGGTGCAAACAAGGAAAAAAAACAGATAACTAAGCCAAACCCCATTGTGGAAAGACTGGAGGCTAGTAACAAAGTAATTTGTGATGCTATCCAAAACCTTACCACACAGGTTGCTAGCCTTATGCAGAGAAAAGTAGATCCTGGGGACAAAAACATAAAAAATAAGCCATACAATGCAAGCAATGCTAATAGAAGCCCCAGAAAATGTCGCCGATGTGAGCAGACAAATTCAGAAGGAAAATGTACACATTGCTACAAGTGTGGGAGTAGCGAGCATTGGGCTATGGGTTGTCGGAAAAAGACCCCGCGATTAATGTCAACAATAGAGGTGCATACTGCAGATACCCATGACAGCATTATTCAACAGAAGGATGTACCCTTGTCAAAGAAGCAACAGAGGACAGCAAAACTTATAGGACATAAAAATCTTGTCCAGTGTAACATTGGAGGTGCTCCAGCTGCGGCGCTTTGGGACACAGGATCACAAGTGTCAATTGTGGATCTAAATTGGAAAAAGGAACATCTACCTGACGCTGAGATACGACCAGTAAGTGAACTTCTTGAGGAAGAAATGCTAGACCTCTATGCTGCAAATGGGACCGAGATACCGTATGAGGGTTGGGTAGGAGTTGAGTTTAGTCTAGCAGGAAACAGAGACAGTGGACTGTTAGTGCCTTTCTTAGTAAGCACGCAGTCTATCACCAAGCCAATTGTCACGTAGGGCAACGCCCCCTCTCGTAGCTGTCACTCTGGGTTCCCTCATGTCCGTGTTCCCTGCCTGTTTGTCCCACCCTGCTCGTTGGTTTTGATGGATTCCTTGTTTGTTACCACGCCCCCGTGTCATTGTCATCACCTGTCCCTAGTTTAGTCCTGTGTATATTAGTCCCTGTGTCTCCCAGGTCTAGTTGTCGGTCTTTTTGTTTTTTCTCTGTGTTTTGCCTGTTCGCCCCAGTGCTGCTGTTCCGTGAGTCTTCCTTGTTGTGTTCGCTATGTCTGTCCGTATTTCGTGTCCTGACTGCCTACCCGTTAAGACCCATGCCCGTCACTCCGACTCTGTCTATGGAATTTCCCTTAATAAATCTCGCTCTCCTCAGCGTTTGTGTCCGCCTCCCTGTTCTGCCCCGTGCAGAACGTTACACCAATAGTGGGTTTTAATGTTATAGAAGAGCTTGCAAAGACTAATACATCAACGGACAGAACTCTTCCCAATAGGTTTTTGCGCAGTCTTGGGTCCGCACTAGATGTGGGACAAAAAAAAGCCAAAGCTGTGTTCTCAGTGCTCCCACGGACCGAGGGATGTCCAAAAGTCAAATAGCAAAGCTAGGAAGACATGATGTTATCATTCCCAAATGCCAAATGTTCAAAGTAATCTGTGGGAAGCCCAATAAAATCGTGTTAAATGGACAGTATGCAATGCTAGAACCAAATGAAAGCACACCATGGCCAGAAGGATTACACATAAGACAACAACTGGTGCATCTACCAGGTGAGGTGAGAAATGTTATTTCGGTTGTAGTTGAAAACCAAACAGACAGAGACATCAGATTACACAACAAGACAATACTTGGCTCACTATTCACTGTGGACAGAATTCATGACATAGGAGTAGACACGGATGAGTCACGAAGGGAAGATGAACATTTAGGCACAACTGACACAAAAGTGACGCTGGCAAATGAAGAGAAAACTGACAAACAAACATGGGAGCCGCCAGTTGATATTTCACACTTAACAACTGAACAACAAGAGAAAGTGAGAAAAATGTTGAGAGAGGAAAGTGATGTTTTTGCACAAGATGAATGGGACACAGGATGCATACCTGATCTGCAAATGAAGATACATCTCAAAGACAATAGTCCAGTGACAAAAACATACAATTCCATCCCTCGTCATTTGTATCAGGAAGTGAAGAAGCACATCCAGGATATACTCAGTAGAGGGTGGATACAGCATTCAACAACCTCTTACTCATCACCAATAGTAATTGTTAGAAAAAAAGGTTCTACCATCCGACTCTGTATAGACTACAGGCAGCTAAATGAGAAAACACACCCTGATAGACATCCCATTCCGAGAATACAGGAGTTTCTGGAAAATCTTGGTGGAAACTCTTGGTTTACCATGTTAGATCAAGTCAAAGCTTACCACCAAGGCTTTGTCAGTCCAGAGAGCCAAGCATGCACTGCCTTCATCACGCCGTGGGGTCTCTATGAGTGGCTGAGGATCCCTTTTGGACTAACCAATGCACCGGCTGCCTTCCAGAGGTATATGGAAGGTTGCCTTGGGGACCTCAGGGATGAGATCTGTGTGCCCTACCTTGATGATGTTTTAGTTTTTAGCAAAGACTTTGACCAGCATGTGGAGAATGTGAGAAAAGTCTTACAAAAACAAAGGGAATGTGGGATCAAACTCAGGGCAAAGAAATGTGATTTCTTTAAAAGGGAAGTGTGTTATGTTGGCCATGTTATTTCAAAAGATGGATACTGCATGAACCCAAGAGAAGTAGAGACTGTTCAAGCTTTGAAAAAGTCAAACCCCAAAACAGTCAGAGAAGTGAGATCCCTTGTAAGCTTTTTAGGCTACTACCGATCATTCATTGCTGATTTCTCAAGAACTGCAAAACCGCTTTATGACCTGTTATCACATCCAAAGACAAAGAACAAGTCATTAAAGAAAAGGTCACCACAGTTGCCACCATCTCAGCCAATAGTGTGGACAATATTACATCAGCAGGTGCTTGAAAGACTGGTAGACGCGTTATCAGACCCACCAGTAATGGCATACCCAGACCTCGAAAAGCCATTCGTGTTACATGTGGACGTGTCAGAGGAAGGTCTTGGGGCTGTTTTATATCAACCTCAGGAAGGAACATTAAGGGTGATCGGTTACGTGTCACGTACACTCACTCCAACCGAGAAAAATTACAGACTTCACTCAGGGAAGCTTGAATTTTTAGCTTTGAAGTGGGCTGTCACTGAGCGCTTCCGAGATTACCTCTTTCATGCGGTGCACTTTACAGTATACAGTGATAACAACCCCCTCACATATGTGATGAAAAGTGCCAAACTGAATGCGGTAGGACATCGCTGGATATCAGAATTAGCCGATTACTGTTTCACTTTAAAATACAGACCTGGTAAGGTTAACAGGGATGCTGACTTTCTATCTTGTAAACCAACACAAATGGACAGGATATTGTCAGAATGCACAGAGGAATGCAAACCTGCTGACATAACTGCAGTAAGGCAAGGACTTGAAGCAGACTACAATGGTAATACTGACTGGATATCAGCTATTACATGCAATGTAGCTGTGCTGTCACAGTTAACCTCTACAACTCCAGTTGAGTCAGTAGCAGTCAAAGGCAAGGCAAGGCAAGGCAAGTTTATTTATATAGCACCTTTCATACACAATGGTCATTCAAAGTGCTTTACAAATGAAAAGAAAACACAGAAAATGTAAAACAATAGATTTAAGAAATTAATCACATATATAAAGAAAAATATATAATAAAATAACATAGAATGTAAAAAGTACAGTAAATAAAATAATAACAAGTAAATAAGATCTAACGGGGGGGAGCAAAGATAAGGAACAGTAAAAATAAAATGTTAGACTTAAACATAAAAAAAAGAGAAACAAACACAATAAAATCTAAAATAGGAAGCATGATTAAAACAGTAGATTTAAAGGAAGTTAAATTAATGAAGATAAAAGTGCTGTTACAGAGTAAAGGTAATTAAACTGAGCTGAAGGCCTGCTCAAAGACATTCGGGCAAGTCAACAAGAGATCATGTGATACAAAGAGTAATCACACTAAAGCAGAAAAATGAAAGACTTAAGTACAGAGACAAGGTAAAAGAGTCAACTGAAGTAAAACGACTTCTGAGAGAGTGGCCTCATCTTTACCTGGACGAAGATGGAGTCCTACGCCGAAAGACAAATACCAGAAACCAGCTCGTGGTTCCCACTAAACTCAAGTCACTGATCACTATCAGCAGCCTCATGGGGAAATGGGTCATTTAGGTGGGGACAGGATGATCTCGCTAGCCAGAGAGAGATTTTTTTGGCCAAAAATGCGAGAAGAAATTGAACATTATGTTACAAAAGTCTGCCGTTGCTTAAAAGACATTGAATACTATCTGAGAAAATTTACCTGCGCCACTGTAGATGACAAGGTGTACCTCATAAAAGTGGCATCTAGCAGGGAGGTTAGTAGTTTAATTGAACGCCAGCCCCTCCAGATAAGGGCCGACTACAACCTGCTCTGGCGAGCGCTAGAAGACGAATTCTCTAACCACCTACATCAGACAGGACTAATAGCCGCTATGGCAGTAAAACAGCAAAGGCAGGAGTCACCCCAAGAATATTACTCCCATCTCCGTCAAGCCTATTTCGGGTCTCACAATGAACCTGGAATGGAGGAGGACATGAACTTCAAAACATTGTTCGTCCAAAACCTCCACCCCAACACTAGCCACGTGTTAGGAGTGATGGACTGCCCTCAAACGCTATCTAGCCGACACCTCCGTAATCTGTAAAGGGTTTCGCCAAACACGCCCAAATGTCCAATCAGCGATCCGAACCTCCAAATGTCTGGAGCCTGGAGTCCCAGCCCCCACAGTTAGAGCTCGAAGGGGCCCCAGGGCAGGAACTCTCAGGCTCGTCCCCAGCTCCTGAGGCTAGGGGACGCCCTTGATTGCGAACACCCGACGAAGGACGCAGACACTCTCAATCCCGGTGGAGGGAACGAAACAGAGACTGGTCCAACTTGGCCACCAGACGAAGTTCCTCCAGGGAGCATCAGGTCACGTTCTCAGACCCTCTGAACGGAGAGCAGACTCACCGCAATTAAAGAGAGAACAATACACTCCCACACATGAAGTCGTACTCCTACAACAGGCCGCCATATGATAGTCAATGACACGAATCCAAAGAAAGACATCGTAAGTCGTATTATAAAAGAGAACCCCAGCCTAGTGATAAAGCCACTGACAATGCCAACCCCTTTGGAAACATGAGCCAAGAAGTCCTAGAGTTCATCAAATGAATAGTGGGAACCCTTCAAGCCACTAAAGCCCCGAAACTTGACCTCATCTCAGTCACATCTCTGAATGAAGGAAGTCCCATACTACAAGCTCCCGAACAACACCAGAGCACAGAACTGGAACTCTCCAGAACGTTCAGTGAACCCGAGATCGTGCCATATCATCCACCAACTCCGTATAGTGGGGGGAAGACACTGATACAAGCCCCCAAGGAGAGTTGAACTGCACCCCTCATAGTGCAGTATTAGTAGTGCAAGTAGACCCAAGAGAAAGACTGAACCAGGAGGACCCCTCCATCATTCGAGGTGAACCTCCATTCCAACAGTTCCTAGGACACCTCAGTGAGAAAGGAGTCGCACGCAAATTCTACCTGTCGGAAAATCGATTGATTCAAGAAGCCCTCCTAGACACTGCGTCTGACATCACCCTAATGTCAACCGCCCTGTTCCATCAGATTAGAGCCATCGCCAGGAAGGCTAACAAAGAAATACAATTTCACAGTTACCCCTTAAACGTCCAACCCTACTCACACACAAGCATAGCGTTGGATAAAATGGCCTTAATCCATCTGGCCATTGGCCCAATGAACCTGGTTCACCCAGTTCACATTTCTCCCCTAGAGGCCATTCCCCTTCTCATCGGCAAAGGTCTCCTCAACCGATTTGAACCACTAATTGACTTCAAACAGTTAAAGATCTGGGCACAAGTCCGAGTCCTGACATGCCACTACCTGCCTGGCCCCCCAGCAAGTGCCTTGAGGTTCGAGACACCTTCCTGTGCGCCATAAATCCGACCACAGGAAAGGAAGAACACTCCCCACCGATTGTCAATGGGGTAGAATTAGAGGGGTCTGCTGTCAGCGATGCTGTCCTAGCTCCATGGGCTGACAAGTCAGCCATTAGCCAGGAACTTTGACAAGCTAAGACAAGGCAATCCAAACCTACGAGTGGTCGAGGGATCGGGACGCTTCCCCCTTGATCCCGCACCCACCGGGACCATCGCCTCCCTGGGCATCTGCGCTCTTAAATTGCGTTGGAACCAGAGAAAGCTAACACACTTTTTCTTAGTCATACCCAACTTGCCCCACTCAGTCTACATTGGGGGCGACATCCTAGTTCGACTAGACATGCATGTAGACATACTCAATGATATCCTCTGGTCTCTAACTAGAGCTCAGAGTGATTGGACCTATACAGAAGACGACCGCCTGAGATCAGGACAAACCATCCCAGAGGCGTGCCAAGTATCTAACGACACCATGGTCACCGTACCAGCCCTAACAACCAATGTGCCCCTAGGACTAGTCATAAGGCCAGGCCAACACCTAGACCACACCTATGCGCTATTCCAACCCTCTCCACAGTTCTTTGAACTAGGCCTTACGGTTGAAGTTACCCCATTAGTAGAACTGAGGGCTAGGATGGCCTACCTGTTCATTCAAAACAATGGCACACAGGACATAACAATCCCAGGGTCAAGCCCACTAGGTTGGCTAATCAGCACAAAATTTCATGACATTGAACTAAGAATTCCAGTAATAGGCCCACTTCCTCCACCACTACTATCCACGTATCCAGGAGAGGAAGTCATCTACACCAACCCGTCAAAGGCCATCGCCTTGTTCTCTGCCCTGAACCTCGGCAATGAAGCCCTCTGCCGAATGGACCTGGAAAAAGACAATCAAATCACCCTGCACACCGTCCATTCCCTCTCTGCCAATCCTGCCACCAAACCAGAACCAGAGACGTCATCGGCAGGAGATGCAGGGGGTCTCTCGAACATCCGCTTACTCTGAAGCAAGAACCAGATGCAGAGTTCTCAGCCCAAATAGAACAAATCCTAGCAGAAGCAGAGGCCTTGCAAACTGCAGAAGAAAAAGGAAAGCTGAGAGACCTCTTGTTTAAATACCAAGCTTCCTACGCAAAGGACTCCTTGGATTGTGGCCTAACCACCAATCACAGGTGTGCCCCCAACCTTTGTACGGCAATACAAAATCCCACTGGCATCCTACGAACCAGTACAAGAAATCATAGACAGTTTGCTAGACAAGGGAATCATCAGACCATGCAACAGCACTTATTCTGCCCCCCTTTGGCCTGTCATGAAACCAAATGGCAAATGGCAGCTCACAATTGACTACAGGAAACTCAACCAGCAGGTCCCACTGTCCAGATGGCCTGTGACTCAACTCGAACAAGAACTTCCCAAAGTCAGAGATGCCAAATATTTCTCCACCATCGATGTAGCCTCCAAATTTTGGACCATACCAGTGCAGGCAGAAGACCAACACAAGCTGGCTTTCACATTCTCAGGTAGACAATTCACCTTCACGCGATTCCCCTTTGGCTATGCCAACTCCCCAGCTGAGTTTGACATCTTCCTGAACAAGGCATGCCCTGACGCACATGAACGTGGAACTCTCATCTATGTAGATGACATCTTGATGAGGAACCACACCTTGGAAGCTCATCTGGAAGAGATCGACCACATCCTAGGGCAACTTACAGCCGCCAGAGCCAAAATCTCACGCTCCAAGTGCCAGTGGGGCAAAACCAAGGTCAATTATGTCGGCCTCCTTGTCGGTACAGATGGTGTAGAACCCCAGGTTGGCCGTACACAGGGAGTGACCAACATCAAAGCTCCTACCAACGTCTCTGAGCTCCGCAGATTTCCTGGGGGTGTGCAACTACTCCCGCCAGTTCATTGAACACTACGCAGACCTGGCTAGACCATCGTATGACCTACTAAAAAAGGACACACCGTTCACTTGGGACAACTCCCAAGAACAGGCCATGCAGGCCCTGAAGTCCAAACTATGTACCGCCCCTTGTCTCGCATACCCTGACACCACACGAGAGTATCATTTAGAAATAGGATTCTCTGACTACTGTCTGAGCGCTGGCCTGTACCAACTACATGACCAGGACTGACGGGTAGTAGCTTATGCGAGCAAAACCCTGTCAGCCCCAGAGCTCAAGTACACTGACTGTGAAAAAGCACTACTAGCTACAGTGTGGGCAGTGAAACACTTCGCAAACTATCTAGGTGGACAGAAGGTGATCATCGAGACTCAACACCAACCGGTAGTCTTCCTCAATAGCCAGTGAATCAGAGAGGGTGTGGTTACAAACGCTCGAGTTGCAGCCTGGCTGATGGCATTAAAAAGTTTCGACCTGGAAGTCAGATATGCCCAGACACCTTTGGGCATGGAACTGGCCAACTGCCGAAGATGTGAGACAGACAATCCAGCCTATGACACCCTAATCCAAGACCAAACATCCATGACACCTGCCAATCACCGGTTCTTCGATCCCAACATCTGCGAAGGCTTGACAACTGCCTATGTAGATGGCTGCTCGTTCCACCATGAGAAAACCCAGCTACACGCAGGAGTGGGAATAGTATGGGTCAACAACAAACCACTGGAACCGCAAAATTTCCAACTAGGCGCTCAGTTGCTCAGACTGAGTGCCTAGTTGGAAATTTTGCCAGCATCCAGCATAGCCAGCATCCTCATCACATTGCAACAAGCAATATAACACAGGGTCGACATGTTGGTCATCTGCACAGACTATAACTATGCCCGACTTAGCTTCACATGCCACTTCACAACATGGAAAGCCAATGGTTTTATAATATCCAACAAAAAACCGATCAAACACCAGGATCTCTTCGTGGCCTGTGCAAATTTAGTGGAGGCACATGACATGATAGTCTACTGGAAAAAGTGAAAGGCCATTCAAGAATCCCTGGGGAAGACAAAAAAATTTTTAGGGAATTCACCCAATTGCAGAGACTGATTAACAATCGTTAGAACTTCATTTGCTAATGAGCTCAGAACCTGCTTGAAAAAGCTTGTTGGTAAAGGGTCCAGTTCACAAGTAGAGGATTTTAGTGATGAAATCACATCAAGTAGTGTTACCATGTCAACTTCTTGGAAATAAGACATATTAAAGTTAGGCTGAGTAACTGATATAAGGGTTGATGGTCTATTAGTGCTTGTTGCTATGTTCTGCCTTATACTAGTAATCTTGTCTTTAAAAAATATAGCAAACTCCTCACATTTTTCAACTGAAACAGTCTCAGGGAAGCCACAGGAGGTGGGGTTTACTAGCTGATCTATGCTTCTGAACAAGACAGCTGAGTTATTATTGGATGAATTGATTAAGGTAGAGAAATAGATTTTCCTTGCTGATTTCACTTCACTGTTGTAATTCTGCAATGTTGTTTTATAAATATCAAAATGTACTTGCAATTTTGACTTTCGCCAACGTCTCTCAGCCTGCCTACAATCTTGCCTAAATTTTACAATAGATGGAGTGTTTCTCCAGGGCATCTTAATTTTACCAGAGATTATTTTAGTTACCTTTGGTGCCACAGCATCAATACAGTTCCTAACTCTGTGTGTGAATGTTTCAACTAGCTCATTCCCATTTTCTGAGAGGGGAGGGAGGGACTGTATCATGTCTGTGAAGGCCACGGCACTGCCAGCACTGAGATAACGCTTGGTTATTGTGCGCTTTTCACTGAGTGTTCTAGTAGATAATGACATGTTGAAAAATACACCAAAATGGTCAGAGATTGCAAAATCAGTAATTTCAGTATTATTAACCTCTATACGTTTAGAAATGACCAAATCTAAAATGTGGCCATGCTTATGAGTTGGGCCTGATACATGCTCTATGAGATCAAAAGAGTTAAGCATCCTCATGAATTCTGAAGTGATTGGATTTGTGGATATATCCATGTGAATATTAAAATCCCCAGCAATTAAAACATAATCAAAATCAATTAAAATCCTTGAAAGCATTTCTTCAAAATCTTCAAGAAAATCTGCATGTAGTCTGGGAGGATGATAGATAACAATCAAAAGAACTGAATAAGTACTGTTGACTTGTACTGCCAGATATTCAAACGTAGGATGTTCCCCTAATGAGATCTGCTTACATCGGAATGCTTTATGGTAAAAACATGCAACACCACCACCTCTCTTATTTACCCTGGAGACATTAAAATAGTTAAAGTCGGGAGGTGAAGCTTCATTAAGCACTATTGCTCCATTGCTATCAAGCCAAGTCTCTGTTAGAAAAAGAAAGTCCAGATAGTAATCTTCAATTAATGTAGCTATTATAAAAGACTTGTTTGTGAGTGAGCGGACGTTTAGTAAGGAGACTTTGAAGACTTGATGTGTTTGATCAGCATCGCTTACATCACTTGTGCATTTCACTGGGATCAAATTTTGTTTGTTACAATGTTTTGTACCCTTATGTTTTCTTCTGATTACATTTTTATTTCGATTCTGAGAGCCATGCCACCGGCTATTTAAAATAACTGGAATGTAGCACTGACTAGGAGCATGGGTTCCAGTGTGTCAGACCTGAGAATTCACTGAGTGTGCAGGAGAAGTGGGTGAGTTCCTGCAAGACAGCAGACTGTAGTGTTGCAGAACCTCTTCAATCTCCTGGAGTTTACCTCTGAGACTGTGGACAGATTCTCTGACAGGAGATGGTGGGCTCCTTTGACTGACATTACTGACGTTACTGCTGGCGGTTGGGTGCAGATTCCGCATGTGAGTGATTCCATACATTAGATTATCCACAAGCATTTGAGTCCCAGCCCTGTTAGGGTGAAGCTGATCAGGTTTAAAAAGCTCAGGACGCCTCCAAAAAATGTTGAAATTGTCAATGAAGTTTACCTTCCGATGTGCACAGGCTGTAGTGAGCCAGCTGTTTAGAGCCAGCAGTCTGGTAAAGTGACCACTGCCTCGACGTGCAGTTGGTATCGGTCCAGAAATGAACACTTCACACCGGGAAAACTCCAGAATGTCGAGCAGATGGTTAAAATCCTGTTTCAGTATCTCAGACTGTTGTTTGTAAACATCGCTAGAGCCGACATGTACAATCAGTCTTTCCGTAGCTGGATGGTCATGCAATATGTGTGGAATCATGGGTATCACTTCACCGACAGTAACACGAGGAAAGCAAAAGGCCTTAATACTGTTGCTCCATACATCTCTGATGACTGAGCCCCCAATTAGCAGCGTTTTGGGCTGTGGCGGTGTTCCTCGTCTTCTTTCACCGTTAATGCCTCGGCGGCTAACATGGTTAGCATCCCGATGGCCAACATGGTTACCACCCCGATGGCCAACCTAGTTACCACCCCGATGGCCAGCATGGTTACCACCCCGATGGCCAACATGGTTACCACCCCGATGGCCAACATGGTTAGCATCCCGATGGCTAACCCTCTTAGCATGCTTGTTAGCATGCTGCTGGCTAACACACACACAGTTGGCAGCCTGGTGGTTGGTCCGCGAATGGTCAGAGTTATTTGCAAGCTTAGCAGCCAGACTGGAGTCGGATCTCTGATGCTGATTGGGGTGCGTTTGATGTCCTTGATGTCCTGGAGAGGGAGGCAGTATGTTGTGATGAGACTGCTCAGTTTCTGCTACTTCAGTTGACGCAAGAGCTTTATATCTGTTATCGAGAAGAATGTTCTGTTCTGAAGATTGCTGCTTGCCGCCGCTGCTGTGCTGGTTTCTGCTACGTTCCTTCCCCCGAACAAGAGTCCAGCCCTTATCGTTGTTGTTGTTAACAGGATTAGGAGTTGAGGCCAAGATGAGCTTAGGCTTTGCCCCCAGTACATCCCAGCGACAATGGAGAGAAACATCTCTTTCTTTGCCAGTCACAGGGACGGTTTTGTCAGCGGTTTGTGTGGCAAGAATCGAGTCCAGATATTCTTCCTCCTCCCTTATAGAATGTAAGGTATGGATTCTTTCCTGAAGTTCTGCAACCCTCTGAGACAGTTTGATACACTCAGAGCAAATAGATGATGTGGAAGCATGAGCCATAATCGCAAAAGCACCGGGCACAAGGCTCAAATATCCAAGTTAAAAATGCAAAGTGCAAAAATAACACCCAATAAGTTCTGGCAGGTATTTCACAGCTGAAAACAATATCAGCTGCTGATAAAACAGTGCACAAAAACCACTCACAAGGATGAGGCGCAAAAAACAGTTCACTCGCAGTGTCGGACTGTCGGAATGTAAAAAAAAATGCTAAATAATCCTTTATAGATGAATGTAAAAAAGCTTACCAAGTGAAGTAACGAGTAATGGATCCTTTTAACTTGTAAAAATAACTTGAACTTGTAGATATAACTCAAATAAATGAAAGGACAGGCAGAGCTGACAGAAAAGCGTCTGTACAGGAGGAAAGCAGGAAGTGGAAGTCTTCCTGACTGATGGTTCTGTACAGTTGGTTCTGTACCTGTCCGAGCCCCTTAAAACTAATCCTCCGAGAGCTATGAAACATTTTGTAAGGTTTCCTAAGGTCCATGTAGCCCACTCTCCTGCTGTGAAGGGATTAACGCCCATTGTCTTGGTAATGATCTGGAATGCGGCGGAAGTGGCTCAACCCCCATGCAATACAACCTCACAGTAAACTCGAAGTTACAAGCAGACTGTATATGTTACCGATCCTACAACAAAAAGCAGAACATGTATAGACTCGTGTTTCAAAAGTTAAAATTCAAGCGCACGTAACAGCAGACATAGAGACGACTGTTTCTCTAATGAGTCCCACCAAACAATAAAAATAAGTAAATAAAATAGTTTGAATCTTGCTCTTTGTATATTTCCTTTACTATACTATACTATATAATATTTGTAGTAATCGAACACTTTCTCTTTCTGTGTAATTAGCTAAGAAATTATATGGCACAATTAGCTTGATGCTAGTGTTGTATAGGAAATCCCATAGACTTGCTAGCGGAAATTAGCATTATGATTGCATTGCATCAAAGCGCTGATAAAATGTTTGTGATCTAAACAGCAGGCTTGAATCTTGCTCTTTGTACATTTCCTATACTATCTATATATGTATCTATGTATCTATGCTAATTGCTGGCAAGAAGGAGGGGTGATGTCCTCAGAATCTTGAAATCTCAGGGGCTCTAGTGTTAAAAACGACATCTCAGATTCAGACTGTAAAACTCTCCCTGACCTTAGAAACCTGTTCAATGCTCGAGCTTCTCTCCGCCTAGTCAAGGGTCTGCTAGTGTATGTCCCCAAGGGTCCTCTGCGTTTGTGGTTCCTCGGAGCTACAGGGGGGTGATGCTGACCCATGCCCATGACTCTCCAAGTGCAAGCCATAAAGGAGTTAAGGCCACACATAAAACATTGCAACAGGTCGCTTACTGGCCTGGCATGATAAAAGATGTTACAAACTACATCAAAGGCTGCCTAGTGTGCTGCCAGTTCCAGCCCTCAGGTCTGACCCACAGAGCCCCACTGCAAAAACGAGGAATAACCTTTCCTTGGTCAGACCTCCAAATTGATTGGGTGGGACCACTCACTAAATCCACTCGAGGAAATAAGTATTTCCTCACAGTCACCTGCGCATTCACCAAGTGGGTGGAATGCCTACCTGCCCCAAATAACATGGCTCTAACCATGGCGTACCTACTGATGAATCACGTTATCTCAAGATTCGGACTACCAAGCCAAGTCAACTCTATTCGTGATACACACTTTACCACCAAGGTGATGCAACAGTTGTGGGAACTGCTAGGTGTGAAGGCAAACTTCCACATCAGCTATCATCCCCAAGCGTCTGGTCAGGTAGAGAGGGCCAATCGAACTGTGGTCAACATGCTGAAAAAATACGTGTCTTCCAACCACCTGGACTGGTTACATCAAACTGCCCCTAGTGCTCATGGCTATACGAGCAACCCCTAGTGACTCAACAGGAGTTTCACCATTCGAACTAATGACTGGTAGGCAGATGACCCTCCCCCTACATTTATTGTACCAACCAGGAGAGGCTAGCATAGCTACCGCCTACACCACTGACCAATACATGACTGACCTTCACGAACATCTCAAGACAACATTCGCTTTTGCACAACAACACCTAGGAAAGAGTGCAAAAGGATGTAAAACTTACTATGACATAAAAGCGTCCCGCCATGAATTCCAAGTGGGGGACAAGGTGTGGTACTATGTTTTTGTCCCACCTACAGGCAGGGCCAAACAGAGCACAGGGAAACTAGCCCGCAAGTTCTGTTCACGTTGGGCAGGGCCTTACATTATCACTGACAAGCTCTCCCCAGTCGTCTACCAAATCAAGGTACCTCAGAGAAGTGAGAGTCCAGCCTTTAAGTGGGTTCACCGCAACCAAATCAAAGCCCATGAGGCCATTACCAGAGAGCAGGCGAACCTGCAAAAGTAGTCCGGACCCGCTAGATTAGAGTAGAGCTATCTACACTTTTTCATCCACACTCTACTCTGCTCATTTCTTCTTCTCCTTTTTCTTCCACCCATAATGTGTGTTAACCAAAACCGTCCTGGTACCCTAGACACCTAGTGGGGGTGAACACCAAGGTGAACCCGAAGGTGAACCCCAGCCGACATATAGTTAAACAGTGGGAACAATGAATAATATAAGCAATCCTGGTCCTTGGACCCGTAGTGACCCTCAACCTGATGTCCCTGGCAGTGGCCAGGGGAAAGACGAGTTAGATAAGGATTTACTTGTCCTAGAATTACCCTTATAGTGCATGATGAAGATAATGTCATCCTAATGATCCAAACCTTCCCTTCGTGAGGCAACCCCAATAAAGCATGTGAATGTTGGTGTCATGTTATGCTCTGCATCCTTCAGCTTTCTCCATCTTGTAGTCTGATGTCTATGGTCGTCGACACCATAACAAGTGGGGGATATGTAGCGGAGACAGCCGAAGACATTGCAAAATCACAAAGTGGATTACTTTCACCTTGGAAGGCAAAAGACTAACCCATCCACAGCTCTTTCATTGTGAGTAAACATAAACACTGGTACTTTGCTCGGTAACAAGCACCAAGGAATTCATACTCCTAATGGCTCTCCTCTCCAAAAAGCTTAGGAAGACTTAACTTATCTGATCGTCTGAGAGTAAAACAAAGACCCATAACGTGCTCTGGCCAGGATCAACCCTTCTCAGAAGGGCACAGAGCACAGAGAGCAGGAAAGGTCTACACTCATAAACCTAAATTACAGGCCTATCTGATTCCCCAAGGTTTGACCCCACTTTATAACACTATGAATTCTTATGTTAAAACCCAGAACTAAAGATGCAATATTTCAGAAATCCTTGTAACTCCAAATCTGAACTGTACACAGAATTGGAATTCAGCCTACAGGACCCAGCTTGGCGGATGCAGTCTAGAGACACCAAACATGAATACCTTTTAACCAAGGAAAGGATAAGTATGCGTGGAAACAATATCCAGCTTCCCAGCCTTAAGGAACCAGGACAAAGTACCTCTGAATTGAACATTATGTGATTTGTGGTTGATATAAAGACACCAATCGTGATCTTTCATGTATTCAGCATTAAACATCAAAGACTGGGTAAATACATCATGACTCATTCTGCACAGATATTTAAACAAAATTGTTCTCAAAAGAAATTTGTACATGAAACTCCCTAATCACGTGGGAATCAGTATCTAACACAATCTCTGTAAGTTAGACTAGGCTATTTATAATAATAATAATAACATTTTATTTGTAAAGCGCCTTTCTGGACACCCAAGGACACTGTACACACAGGAAAAATAAAATACAATATAAATACAAATAAATATGCATAAAAATAGAATAACACTACAATTTTCAAATCTCACCCATAAGATGAGTTTTAAGACCAGCTTTAAAAATATCTAAAGATGAACAAGCCCGCATTTCATCAGGGAGCCCATTCCATAGCATCGGACCCGCGACACAGAACGCTCTTTTCCCAGTGGAATTTAAATTATAGGGCGGAACCACAAGCAAGTGTTGGCTTGAAGATCTAAGCTTACGTATCGCGGAGTATGGCTGGAGTAACCTACTTAAGTAGGAAGGAGCAAGGTCATGCAGGGATATAAAAACCAACACTAGCAGTTTGTACTGGATGCGATACTGCACTGGAAGCCAATGAAGGTGACACAGTACCGGAGTAATATGCTCCCAAGATCTTTTATGGGTAAGCACCCTTGCAGCTGAATTCTGCACATACTGCAGCTTGCTCAAAGCCCGCGCAGGGAGGCCATACAACAGAGCATTGGAGTAATCCAGTCGGCAAGTGACGAATGCATGAATTAAGGTCTGAGCAGCAGCAAAAGAAAGGAAAGGGCGAATCCTAGATATATTCCTAAGATGGAAAAAGGCTGCCCTACATGTATTTTTAATGTGTGACTCAAAGGATAACGTAAAGTCAAACGTGACTCCGAGATTTCTTACCTCAGCAGAGGTAGAAACAACCAAACCCGGAATACTGACATTGGTGTCCCCAAGTCTCCTAACTGTAGCAGGAGAAGCAATTATGATGGCCTCAGACTTTCTATGGTTCAAACTCAGGAAGTTCTCCATCATCCATGCCTTAACATCCGTTAAGCAGCTCAACAAGGCAATAGGAGGCAAGCTATGGGCAGGTTTGGTGTAGATATAAATCTGCACATCATCAGCATAGCAGTGAAACTGCAGCCCATGCTGCCTAATGATGTCACCAAGAGGAAGCAGGTACAAAATGAACAGCAAAGGTCCAAGGACTGAGCCCTGGGGGACTCCATGTAACACAGAACAAATTTCAGATTTAAAACCTCCAATAGAAACAAACTGCTGCCTGTCAGAGAGATAGGAAGTGAACCATGCTAACGCAGTCCCAGTTATGCCAATCATATTTTTAAGCCGAGATAGCAGTAGGCTATGGCACACTGTGTCAAATGCTGCAGTCAGGTCTAGTAAAATAAGCAAGCTAAGCAGTCCCTGGTCAGCCGCCATCAACAAATCATTCACCACCCTAACAAGAGTAGTTTCAGTACTGTGGTTTCTCCTAAAACCAGACTGAAAGACTTCAAACAGATCACAGGATTCAATATGTTCCTTTAACTGCACAGCTACTGCTTGCTCCAACAGTTTATTGAGAAACGGGAGATTCGAAATGGGCCTATAATTATCCAAATTCTCGGGATCTAAGCCAGGTCTTTTGAGAACTGGAGTGATGGCTGCCAGCTTCAAACATGCCGGAACCATTCCTGAGCTAAGTGAAGCATTAATGACCATGGTAATAAGAGGACAGACAGACGGAGAACAGGCTTTCACCCATTGTGTTGGCATGGGATCCAGTTGACATGTCGTTGCCCTAGAGGTCGTCATAAGCTTTGCAACCAACTGCTGATCCACAGCACTAAAAGCCGTAAAATAACTGCTACTGGACTGCGAGAATGGTCGAGATGTGTCCAACACATTCACAGTAGACTGAAACTGTGAGTATACTGTGTCTATTTTATGATTGAAAGAATCCATAAAACGAGAACAAAGTTCAAACGACGGAGTTAAAGGAAAACTCTTCACAGGGCCGAGTATCCTATTAACAGCTTGAAACAGAGCTCTGGGATTACCGTGGGCACTATGAATAACATTAGAATAATAAAGTGTTTTAGCTTCCTGCAGTTTTTCTTTGTAAATCAGGACATGATCCCTGTAAGCACAAGCATGCACAGTCAGGCCAGTTCTCTTTACAAGTCGCTCTAGCTGTCGGCCAACAGCTTTCACCTTGCGCAGCTCAGAAGTATACCAGGGAGCAGGCTGAGAAAAAGATACAGAGCGAGTTCTGAGAGGTGCTAGGTGATTCAGAATATCTGACAGTGTTTCATCATAGTGAGCCACTAGCAGATCCGGATTCAAACATTCAGGTATAGTCCTCTGTCTGAACATCTCCATAACAGCCAGAGGACTAACATTTATTTATTTATTTATTTATAGACGTGCACATTCACATACAAACTTCAGCACAAGGAACTGTTGACCACGATGTACAGAATATTTCCATCAGTTCTATTATATATTCATTTAAATCCTTGGACACACACACACAACCATTCATTTTTTTCCCCTCATTCTTCTTTTAAAAAAATTAAATATGGTACTGTGTTATTAAACTTAGATAAATATAAAAATGAAATAAAATATGAATACTCATCGAAAATCAGAGTATAAAATATATGATGCTGATATTATGGGTGAATCAGATTTTTTTCCAGTGATTGAAGATTGTCAATATTATAATGAGGAGCAATTCAATGACAATGAAATGGTAAATGGAGGTTTCTCAATCATTCATTTTAACAGTAGAAGTATGAATTCAAATTTTTCAAAAATAACAGACTATTTAAAACATTTAAACAGACACTTCAGTATAATAGCAATATCAGAGACCTGGTTCAATGAAGAAAATATAAATAATTATGAAATAGAAGGATATACACTATATTATATGAATAGGAGCAATAAAAGAGGTGGGGGGTTGTGTTATATATTGATATTGAATTGAAGTGTAAAATTAGAAAAAAAATGTCGATAAGTGTTGATGGTATAATGGAAATGATTACAGTTGAAATAATAAATGACAATTCCAAAAATATAATAATTAGTTGTGTGTACAGGTCACCTGGTTCTAATATTGACGTATTTACACACAAAATCACTGAGCTCCTGGAAAGTAGTTGTAATAAAACACTTTTTCTGTGTGGGGATTTTAACATTGATCTAAGAAGTCAAAATGATTCAAATAATATTAGTATGTTTATCAATACAATGTATAGCTTAGGACTCTATCCTTTAATAACCAAATCAACAAGAATTACAACTCGCAGTGATACAGTGATTGACAATATCTTTACAAATATAAGAAATGAAGAGGTGCTAATTGGGATCCTGATAGCTGACATAAGTGATCATTTGCCAGTGTTTACAATTTGTAAAAATAATCAACACAGCAAAGAGATAGTTTTAATTAAGAAACAAATGATAATAAATAGATCAAAAAAAGCTATGGATAAACTAAAAGATGATTTAAAAAAACAAAATTGGAAAGATGTGTATGTTAATGATGTAAATAGAGCATATGATGTGTTTATGAATATTCTGAGAACACTGTATGAAAAAAATTGTATGCAAAAAATTTGTGTTAAGAGAAATGTTGTTGATAAGCCATGGATGACGAACGGATTAAGAAACGCCTGTAAGAAAAAGAATTACTTGTATTCATGCTTCCTGAAATTAAGAACAAAAGAAGCAGAAGAGAGATACAAGAAGTACAAAAACAAGTTGTCATGGATTTTAAGAAAACATAAGAAGGAACATTATAGTGCCTTACTAAATAAAAGTAAAGGTAACATGAAAGCAGCATGGGGAGTAATAAATAGTGTTTTGAAAAATCATAAAACAACTTCAGATGTTTCACAGTATTTTGTAAAGGATGATAAAGAAATATTCGATCAAAGTGAAATTGTGAATGAATTTAATCAATACTATGCGAATGTAGGCCCAAGTCTTGCAGATAAAATACCAAAAGATGATAATAGTACAAGCCACACAGTCAGGGGTTGTGTCAACAGCATCTTTCTTGGTGAAACTGATAAAGAGGAAATACTAAGCATTGTTAAAAAATTTACAGATAAAAGATCAAAAGATGGGGCTAACATGGATATGATGTTAGTGAAGGATATAATTGATTGTGTTATAGAGCCATTTACATATATATGTAATTTATCATTTTCAACTGGAATATTTCCTGATAATATGAAGCTAGCTAAGATAGTTCCTCTCTATAAGAATGGTGACAAATCTCTCTTTGAAAACTATAGACCAATATCATTGTTGCCACAATTTTCAAAAATTTTAGAGAAATTATTTGTGAAAAGGTTAGATCAATTTATTGATAGACAAAATATTTTAAGTAGCAGTCAGTATGGGTTTAGAACAAATAATTCAACATCAATGGCCCTCATTGAGCTGATGGAACAGATAACAACGGCTGTTGATCAAAAACAGTACTGTGTTAGCGTATTTGTTGACTTAAAGAAAGCATTTGACACCATTGACCATAATATTCTTCTTGGAAAATTGAATAAATACGGGATTAGAGGAACAGCACTACTGTGGGTATCTAGCTATCTGGAAAATAGAAAACAATTTGTACAATTAAATGATATACGATCTGAACTTTGCAATATTACGTGTGGAGTACCTCAGGGTTCCGTACTTGGTCCAAAGCTATTTATTTTATATGTGAATGATTTGGTGAATGTATCAAGACTGTTTACATGCATATTATTTGCAGATGATACCACATTTTTATGTTCAGGGAACGATATAGAACGCATGCTGGATATGACACAGAAAGAATTTGTAAAAATACAAACTTGGTTTCAACTCAATACATTATCATTGAATCTGGATAAAACAAATTATATGATTTTCAGTAATAGAACGAAAACTATAGATATTCCATTTAGAGTTGATAGTGTTGAGGTACGTAGAGTTAGTGAGGTAAAGTTTTTGGGTGTCATCATTGATGAAAAGCTAACATGGAGACCACACATAAATCATATAAGAACAAAAATTGCCAAATCTATTTCATTGATGTACAAAGTAAGGGATTTATTTAATGATAAAGCTCTGTATATGCTGTATAATGCAATAATTGCTCCACACCTGAACTACTGTATTGAAGTCTGGGGAAAAGCATGCAAAACAATTATCAATCCTATAATAACTTTACAGAAAAGGGCTGTATGAATAATCACCAGAAAACATTACAGTCACCCATCAAATACACTGTTTTATCAGCTAAAATTATTGAAGCTAAATGATTTGGTTGATCTGAATATTTTATTGTTAATGTATAAAGCACATAAAACCATATTACCATCAAACATCCAATTAAAATTTGTAAAGAGAAAGAGCAGTTATAAGCTAAAAGGGATAGAATTGTTTGAAAAACCTAAATTTAGAACTAGCTTAAAGGAGCAGTGTACCGTGATACAAGGAATAAGATTATGGAATAACTTGAATAGTGATGTTAAAAATGCTAGATCCATATGTATGTTTAAAAGAATGGTAAAAGTGTGTTTGTTTAAAAAATATGAAATAGTGTGATAAGCTGTTGTTAGAGAAGGATTTGATTTTTGGTTTGTTTTTTGTTTAGTTTTGTTTTGTTATGTTTAGTTATGTTTTGTTTTTTTTGTTTTGTTTTTTTTACAAAATATTATAGTTGAAACTATTCTTGGGAAATAAGGGGCATGTCACGCTACGGTCCCCGAACCCTTCCTTTGGGGCGTGTGTTAACGTTGTCTGCGTCTATTCGTCTGCGTCTGTGTACCTCCGTGGGTGCGGGTGCGTCTTGTCATTATCCGTCTCACCTGTGGCTCGTCTCGTCATCACGTGGGGTTGATGTGGTCTGTCTATTTAATGTGCGTTCGCGCAGTGTCTTGTGCTCGTCGTTGTCTAATGTTTGAGTCTACACGTTACGTGTGTAAGTGTCTGTTTAGCGTGCGCTATTGCGCAATACCTGTATACATTAAAACGTGTCGTTGTGCCTGTGAAGCTGGATTTGTGTCTCGTCCTTCGCCTCGCACCCAACGTCACAGAACGACGAGCCGTCAGAGACACAACAAGCCATGCCAGGCTACACCACCCGGCCAAAGAAGGGCAAGAAGCCCAGCAAGCGCCGCCATGCCTCTGCTCCTGCCCAACACCGCGCGGCCACCGTTACTCCCGAACTTATGGAGCAGGACCCTTTATGCAGCATCATGCTGCTCCGGGCTCGGGAGGCCAGCACTGGGGAACTGGCGGAGTATTTCCGCCAGACCGCGGTGCGGATGTGGAGGGAGCGACACCCCTCTCCCACCAGAGACCTCTCGCCCCTGAGGGTCGGCTCCCTCGAACTCTGCTCCACAGAGAAGACCCCTGAGAGCGAGTTCGAGGGGGAGGAATCGGAGGGCGAGGAGGAAGAGGAGGATCAGGCTCCCTCGGTTTGTTCCGCCTCCACCGTGGACTACGGCGAGGAGGAGGATTACCCTCCCTCCGTGTGCTACGGCCCCACAGTGGATTATGGTGGGGGAGAGGGGAACGAGGAGGACTACCCACCGTCCGAGTGCTCCGCTCCTGCCGTGGGCTACGGCGAGGAGGAGGAGGACGACGATTACCCTCCGTTCGAGTGCAACGCACCTGCCGTGGGCTACGGTGAGGAAGAGGAGGAGGAAGACGATGATTGCCCTCCGTCAGAACGCTCCTTCCCCGCTGTGGGATACGACGAGGAGGTGGAGGAGTTCGAGTCGGAGGAGGAAGGCAGTCCGCCTCCCTCTGAGTGTTCCGCTGGGACTGTGAAGGGGAGGTGGACACCAGAGACGGTCCCATCCTCCGATCGTTACGGTGGAGAGAGGATGGACTGCTCCCGGGGTGGCAGCCCGGAGCAGTCCATGGAGTGGGACCAAGGAGAAGAGGAGGAGGAGATGGAGACCGCAGGGGATCTCCCAGGCGGTCCGCTCGGGGCGTCTACCGGCCGCGCTGCACCCGGCGCCTACGCTGGCCGCGCTGCGCCCGGCGCCTACGCCGGTCGCGCTGCACCCGGCGCGTCCGCCGGTCGCGCTGCACCCGGCACGTCCGCCGGTCGCGCTGCACCCGGCAAGTCCGCCGGTCGCGCTGCACCCCGCGGAGGGTCTGCTGCGAGGACCGGAGGAGGACCGTCCGCTGCAGCACCGGCAGCTCCCGATCTCTCTCCCCTTATCGCTCTACTCCTGGCGCGTAGTCTGGCGCCTGTTTCATGTTTGTGTATGCCAGTGTTCGTAAGTCTTCCCATTTGTGTGCCTAACCCGTTTTTCCCTTTCGTGCCACTATGTGTAAGTGTACCTGTGTGTGTGTTTGTGAATGTCCCGTTAAATGTGTCTAACGTGTTTTCCCCCGTCTTCCCAGGGAGGGTGTTCTAGACTGTGCGTGGCGGACTCTCCGCCGAGGGCGTTCATCTCCCAGACGCAGGACTGGGCGCTTCAGATCCGCCCATCGACGTGGGTTCGGGGCACTCAGTCCTGTTGGCACCCCGGGACGGGTAGTGCCCTTGGTGGGGGCGTCTGTCACGCTACGGTCCCCGAACCCTTCCTTTGGGGCGTGTGTTAACGTTGTCTGCGTCTATTCGTCTGCGTCTGTGTACCTCCGTGGGTGCGGGTGCGTCTTATCATTATCCGTCTCACCTGTGGCTCGTCTCGTCATCACGTGGGGTTGATGTGGTCTGTCTATTTAATGTGCGTTCGCGCAGTGTCTTGTGCTCGTCGTTGTCTAATGTTTGAGTCTACACGTTACGTGTGTAAGTGTCTGTTTAGCGTGCGCTATTGCGCAATACCTGTATACATTAAAACGTGTCGTTGTGCCTGTGAAGCTGGATTTGTGTCTCGTCCTTCGCCTCGCACCCAACGTCACAGGGCAGATATTATAAGATTTTTTTCTTCTTTCTGCTGCCTTTCATTTTATTAGTGAATTGTATACTTTCTTCTTTTGTGCATAAGTTTTAATTTGTTTATAATGAAATGAATAAATCTAAAAAAAAATAATAATAATAAAAAAATAAAAAAAATGCCAGGACACTATTTGAAACTACACTGTTTTCAGCTTATCTTTTGTCACAGGACAGCTCCGGACCCCTCCTTTTGGGCGTGTGTTTATGTCGTCTGTGTCTGGTTATGTCCATGTTTGTACTTCCATGGGTGTGGATTGCAAGTGAGCATGTTCATCGGTCTCACCTGTGCCTCATCTCGTCATCACTGCAGATTGTGTAGTTCGTCTATTTAATGTGCGTTCGCGCAATGTCCCATGCTCGTCTTTGTCTGAAGCTCGTGCCGTTTAAATGTTACATGTACAGAGTGCTTGCGCTACCCACGCTGGACTTTATCGCTGTGTGTTTGTGAATAGACGTTTGTGTGATGACGTTGAAATGCTCGTCGTGCCTGCCTCCTCCTACCCTAACAAAAAGACGAGCCGACAATGCCAGGATATGTTTCTCGGGCTAAGAAGGGGAAGAAGATACTTGCTTTCAGGGTGCGTGGAGAGAGGGGTACCACGCACTCATGAAGGAGTCTTTCCCCCTGGCAGGAAGACACGGAAGAGCCACTGGTGTTGGGTACAGGTGCATGGCCCTTAACCACTCCAGAATTAGAGTTTGGGAGTGATGAGTCTGGAGAGGAGGAAAATCCCCCTCCCTCCAAAGGCTTGTAGGAAGAGACGGAGAATGAGGCCAGCTCTGCTCCCTCAGAACACTCCGCTCCTCCCGTAACCGAGGAGGTCAGCCCTCCACCCTCTGTATGCTCCGCCCCCACGGAGCACTACAGTGAAGGCGAGGGTGAAGACGTCAGCCCCCCTCCGTCCGTTTACATGGCTCCCACAGAGTATTACGGGGAAGAGGAACCAGACGTCAGCCCCCCTCCGTCTGTTTACTCGGATATTTATAAAAATTCAGCAATTACTTCAGATAACAGAGAAGATTCAGACAATTCATATGAAGATATTTATGTGAATGAGAAAAATATGGAGATATTCAGTCAGATGTGGCAAGGAGCAAATTAGTGAATTTGACTCAAAACAAACATGTTCATCTCCAGAACACTGAGAAGGTCCATACAACAGTTCCTCAGTATAGAGGTAATTATCTCTATACTGGGGGCAGTCATGGTCTGGTGGTAGGGAACTGGTCTTGTGACCAGAGGGTCATGGGTTCGATTCCCAGGCCTGAGGCAATGGCTGAGGTGCCTTGAGCAAGGCACCTAACCCCAACTGCTCCCCGGGTGCCGGGTTAAGGCTGCCCACTGCTCTGGGCATGTGTGCACCACAGCTCCCTGCACAGAGGACAAATTTCGATTGCAGTGAAAAAAAATCACAATTGACAAATATGGAAAATTTACATTTATTTATATTTACAAATTTCTATGGGGATTTTCCACTGACCAGTTATTTGATGTTTAGTCTGCATTCAGTCATGTACTTGTGATAATGGTGTATGTTAAGAACTTTTTAAAACGCATATTGGGGACTTCAGCCAAGGCTGATTGTGATTCTCTGAAAAAATTAAAGTTAACTAATATTTGGTTCACTATATGACAATTGCTATATCACTATATGACACAAAGCTACAGTGGCCGATGGAAAAGAGAAAAAGCTAATTGCACGACTACACCATCTAGGGGAATTGCACCCCCAGGAAAACTTGAACTGGCCAAAGAGACCCCAAAGCAGAAAACAAACCAGAGGAAAACTAAACGAAAGCATGCAGGTTCAACACCACTTGGAGCAAAGATGTATTTCCAATAGTTTAAACTCTGATATTCACTGACCCACAACAATTAACTAATAAAACCTCCAGGAAGGAACAGGGATGGGGGCTTAACCAACAGGGGAAAGTTAGGGGATCAAAGATCTCCTGAGCTACACACACCCACCGTGATCACACCACACATCTCACACACTGCTCTAGGCTACCAATCCAGTGCAAAAGATTCTACCACAGGGGAACATCTGCCTCTGTATGGACCGCAGTTCCTGCCCTGCTCACACACACAAAACAATTGTAAAATAACAGGGATGGAGGGCAAGGCCAACAATTAACCTCCTCACATCACAGACACTAAAGAAAACAGTCCAAAAGCAACTTGGCACACACAAAATAAAGGAAAACAAACCACAGCAAAAATAAAATAAAAACCTGTTCAACCTTAACCAAATCCCATGTTTGATGAGCCCACCAAACTACAAAACAGCGGAGCATGTTAATATTCAACAGACAATACTAACCGGCTATCAAACACAAGACACACCAATACCTATTAAATATTCAAGCGTACTCGACCGAAGGACACATCGCCAGACTCATCCATGCTACATGCCGCCTTATGTTTTGTCTTGATTTATGCGTTCATGTAGGCAGAAGGAACGGGAGAACACAGAGATACAGGCAGCGTGTTTATTCACCTCTTGTTCTAGCACAGTGTAACATTTGAGCAAGGTAGGCTGGACGCAAGTGCCGACACTAAAGTAGTGTGTTACATTACATTGAGTAATTATTATAAGTTGCCAATTGTGATTTCCGCACACACAGATATTCACTTACTCACAACAACTAATAAAAACTCCAGGAATAATCAAGTGCTTAAAATGTGTCAATGGCCCCAAAGTTCTTCATTTGCTTTTCTCTACATGTAATTAAACACAGTAATATTGGAGGTGAATATCTGTATAATACAAAGAGAATATTATAGTTGTACAATAAAGTCTGTATATATATGAGTCTATATAATGTATCAAACATCAGTGCAGCTTACGGGCGTCTTATATGTAACCAACCGAATATTTTGGGCTGAGAAACGGCATCTTCTTTTAAGTCCCATTGGGCAGGGGGTGCTTTTATTCCATCTATTATGGTATTGAGCTAATCTCAGCTGCAGCCCATTTTAAAATAACAACTAATTATTAGGGGGGTATGTATAAAGACGGACCCAAGTCGGACGGTGAGGTGCAACATTTTGATGTCCCCTGCATTGATGCTCTGGTGACTTGCAAATAGTTTACTGTTGTGCTCAAAATTTGGACCAGTACATGTATGTGCAAGGTGGTTTTGTAGTAGTGTTTGTTTGGTGGGGGAGGTATTTAGGGAAAAGTTGTCTATGGGGACTATTGGGTAATATTTTAATTTTTGTTTTTTACTTATTAGGTTGAGAACCTGGGTGACCAGGGGGGTATTCCAGAAAGCGGGGTTAACAAACTCTAAACTTCACCCTGAACTCTGAGTTGTCTTACCCTGATCTGACATACTCAGAGTTTTTGGTTCCAAAACGGCTGATCGGAGTTAAAGTAATCAGGGTCGCTCAACTCTGAGTAGGTTGACCCAGACAGAAGCGCGTTCACGCGTAACTATAAAAGGCATTCTTAATGGAACGCAGATAAATAGGATTTATCATGGACTTAAACGCGAAAATCAGCCGAGCATCGTATTTCACTCCACTGTAGCTTAGGAGTATTAATGACTGCGTATGCAGAATATTTTAGATATTATTAAACGTAAATGTAATACTGCGGTAGCTGCTAGAGAAAAGCAGTCAGCATGTCAAAGAATTGCCAAAATAGTTAATGTGTGAGTGAAAATGATATTTTTATATTTAGCAGAAGGGTGCGATTATATTATTATTTTCTCCACCTTTATAATACTGTATTGAGTTTTTAATTTTTTTTTTATTGAACACTTACTGATTCCAGGTCTAATCTGAGTGGTGTGAAACACACATGGCATCAGATAAAAATGAAGTATAAGAATATAGTACAAAGTGGTATGGCTGTATATAACTATATCTTATTCTTAAAATATATTCTAAAATATATTTATTTACAAGAAAAATGAAATAATGAAACATAACAATGAATTTGACTGTAATGTATATTAAAAGGTTACAGGGTGGATGGTGGGGTGGGGTGGGTGGTGGTGCATGATTTAATGTGGAAAGCAGTGATTGCAGATGGAGTCTCTGACAACTTCACCATCTCTGTTGTCACCCACATGCATGTAAGGTTCCTCATCTGTGGGCATGTCAAAGATGGTAGGCTGTTGCTCTTCCTGGATGGTTGCAATGTTGTGTAATACCACATATGCCATTATTATGTGGCACACCCTATCAGGGGTTACTCTGAGCCCCTTCAGGCACTGGAACCTGGCCTCGAGGATTCCTAGGGTCATTTAAATTCTTGCCCTGGTTTTGCTGTGGGCCTGATTGTAGCGGGACTGTGGTCCAGGTGCAGGATCTGAATAGGGAGTCATAAGGTAGGCCTATAGGACAGGCAGGGATACCCTCTGTCTCCATGAAGGAGGCCGTCATAGTGTCCTATATCACAATAAAGTAACTCCACCAAATCATATAAGAGAATAACTTCTAACAACCCACACAACCTACAGACAGAACACCAAACCAAGAAAGAAAAAAATAAGAAAAACAAAACAATAAATGTTAAATCCGTTAGGCAAAAACAGCAACGGCAATTAAGCTGGACTCCAGGGGGGTATTCCAAGAAGCGGATTAAGCGAGAAAACCGGGTAAGTTAACTCAGAGTTCACGGAAACTCGAGGTTTTCCGTTCCAGAAACCGAGCTTAGAGAGAACCGGAGTCAGTTACTATAGCAACTTATGCTCTGAAGCTAACCTGCTCGCTGGCAGGTTAACTTGGACCTGACCCAGAGTTACAAACACATCATCATGACGTGTCCTTTCCTCGAAGATCATGTGGATATTGAAACTCTTGAAATGCTACCTATTCCAGCACCATTAGAACATGAAGGCGATTACATAAACAGAAAATCCATCCATAGCATTAATGTACAGGTACTAACCTTTATAATACTTAATGAATAATGTACTTATCTTTAATGGTAACAAAACTAACGTAGCTATTGCCACCAGCCACTTTCCCTCAAACTGGACATATATAGACTTACCTCCCCCTGACTATATCTCAGATTTGCCACCAGTCCAGAGACCAGTCCACCAGCCCTTTGGCACCATGCAACATGCACTTTATCCCTGTCCCATTTACCTACCTCACACACACTGTACATACTGTACTTATATTTTTATATTTCATACCTTATACTGTTATCTATTTTACATTTTTTTACCTTGCTTATTTAATGTCTATTGCCTGGCTTGCACCATGACCGTCTTGCACTATGTTGTCCTGCACTATGTTGTATATGTAATTGCTGCTGTGATATTTTGTAGTATGTAATTGCACTGAGGACTAGCCTAAATGTGTTTTCATTGTGCTGTACAACCCTGTTTCAGCATAATGATAATAAAGTTGAATTGAATTGAACTGACCGTTCTCCCCATCAAGATCATATGTGATGCTTCCCACCTCATCACAAATGTTGAAGCCAGATGGCCAGGATCCGTGTATGATTCCACACTGTACAACAAATCTGAATAGAGTAGGCCTGAGGTAGTGCAGTGTAATAGTTAAATCATTGCAAACCCTAGTGTGTGAATATGGTTATGATTAGGCTATTGTTTTTTTTTAATAACTGACCAGTTAGGCAGCGAGTGTTGCCGTGAGTCTGTCGGATCTGCTGGCTGATCGTAAGCTGCACGTCGACTAGCGATAGGCCTCAGAGTTGGTGAGGTGAGCTGGGCTGTTGCCGTAATTGGCAGTGTTAGTAGGCGGCTGGGAGGTAATGTCGTGTTCTGCTCTGCTAAGAGATGCTTTGTTATTGATTTTGGATTGCGGGTGTGCACGGGTTTGATTCGTGATGGTTTGGGCTAATTTTAATTTTGTTGGTGTGCTGTGTATGTAGAGCAAATCGGCCAGCGCTTAACTTTTATTGCCTTTATTGCGCCCCTCCCAGTCAGATGTCCTGTGTCGTCGGACGGCAGAGCGGCCAGCCAGCGGGTTTGATGAGACCTGAGGAGCCTTAATTGGTGCTCCGGTTTTTGCATGGACGGCACTATTGTCTTTTTGTGAAGACTGTAGTTTTGTGACCTGGTTTTATGACTGTGGTTTTTTTTTTTTATATCTATCCAGTCCAGTTATTAAATATTTGCTATTGGTAGTGATCAAAGTAACTGTATTCGTTGTTCATTATAACCAAGTCCTGGGGGGTGGGGCCCCAGGTGGCGTAGTAAAATTGATCTATCTGCCAAATAGTAGCGGACGAGCTGACTGAATGAGCAAAGTGACGGCAGCCAGGCTACATATAGATACGTGTTAGTAACAGGTACTTTTATACAAAACCCTTACAAATATGACAATACAATTTCAGCATTTGAGGATTAAGGGATTTTGTTCAGGGCCCCAACAGTGATGGCGGTTGACCTGTTAACCTTCTAAACTAGTATAGTGTAATATTTATGTTCTGTAGGTCCCACACATATACACACTGTTTGTGGTCTGAACCAGTGTTATATTAGTTCAACATGTGCAATGTATTTATTTAATCTCTAAAATATGATGTATCTTCAGAAACCAACAGTCCAGGGAGCAGATGCTACAGACTGACTGCAGTGTGTCTGTGTCTGCTGTGTGTTCTCCTGCTGACTGCCATACTAGTACTACAGACCAGATACAACAGCCTGACTGCAGAGAGAGACCAGCTACAGACCAGAAACAATAGTCTGAGTGCAGAGAGAGACCAGCTAAAGAAAGAGAGAGAAGGACTCCAAAGAAGACTTTCTGAAATGGGTAAGTGATCATTTACAGACTGGTACAGTCTTTAGCACTCAGCAAAATTGTGTATAATGCTGTTCATAAAGGTAGCAAGTGCTTAAAATGTGTCACCATGGCACCAAACTTCTTTATCTGCTTTTCTCTACATGTAATTCAACACAGTAATATTGGAGGTGAAGCTCTGTGCTGCTCTTCCTGTATGTTCACTTATAGAGACATCAGTGTGTTAATGTGATTATCATCACCATCTTGAGACATTTTTTTATTCATTTGGGCACCACTGGAGGTGCAACACACTGGAAGATTTAACTGAACTTTCTATTAAAAACAAAGAAAAAATCCTATTGCTACACTTCACTGTAATAATCAATGTATTGTAAAAATATGAATTTGCATTAATGAGTTACATGGAAGAACAGGACAAATTCTGATTGCAATATGTCAAAAGGAGAATCCAATAATCGTAGAGTAAAGCCAGTAAAAAAAACACCAAACAAAAAAAAAACAAAACAAAGACATAAATGACAAGGCAAACATGTTATGATGATGATGATAATAATAATAATCCAATATTAAATGTAATATTTATAGGCAAAAGTCTGAATTCACAGCAGACTCACAACACAATAACAGAGTAAATTGCACAGTACAAAATCCTATTGCTACACTTCACTGTAATAATCAATGTATTGTAAAAATATGAATTTGCATTAATGAGTTACATGGAAGAACAGGACAAATTCTGATTGCAATATGTCAAAAGGAGAATCCAATAATCGTAGAGTAAAGCCAGTAAAAAAAACACCAAACAAAAAAAAAACAAAACAAAGACATAAATGACAAGGCAAACATGTTATGATGATGATGATAATAATAATAATCCAATATTAAATGTAATATTTATAGGCAAAAGTCTGAATTCACAGCAGACTCACAACACAATAACAGAGTAAATTGCACAGTACACACTTAGCAGAAGAAACCGTGACAGAACTTCACCAGAAGATGAATAGACTAGTATAAGAAGACGGATATATACAACCATAAATTAAAGAGGATTTTGGTGAGGATGAGTGAGTAAATACAGTAATTCATGATTGGTTTAGTGTTCCAAGCTATGAATGGAAATCTGGAAAGTAGTGAATTGGACTGTTGATAATTTAAAGATTTTTTTATACAAACATTTTTACCTTTCTTGAAGAAATGTCCTGAGTTCTTGTTTACAAACTCATATAATTTTCTGGAAATAGACTCAAAAGAAGAGGCATGGAGAGTCTTCAACTCCAGTATGTATTACATCTCTACTGAGAAGAAGACCTGGAGTGAGAGCAGACAGGACTGCAGAGAGTGAGGAGCAGACCTGGTGATAAACAGGAGAGAGATTGATTGATTGATAAAAAATGACAGTAGTTCTTAAGTAAACATTTGGGAAGCAGGAATGCTTGGACTGGTCTGACTGACACAGACTCGGGGGAGGGGGGGGGTGGATATGGGTGGACGGTACAGCACTGACCACTGGGTAAGAGAAAACTGAACTGACCTTTTTAATGATGCAGATACTAGTAGTTTTTTCTTCAATATTGTCAGGAACATACTGGAACCTCTGATTCTCTGTTTTAGCTACTGGAGCCGTGGGGAACCCAATAGTCTCGTTGGGGATGAGGACTGTTATCTATGACTTTGCATCCAATACTACATGGAACTGGGCAGATTATCCTTGCACTCGCAATTTTACTTGGATCTGTGAGAAAACTTTGCTGAGTCTGCAGTGTGTGTATACACCAATAACTCTTAGATAGAAAGGTACATATTAACTATCTTATTGTTATCTTAATAATTCTTATCAATGCACTGCAAGAATGAAGTGATGTTTATTATTCTACATTTTATATTTATTTACATGAGCTTACATGACTGTAAAAAATGTTTTTCCCGTCAACATTTTATTGCTTTTAGGAATCATAATTTGCACAAATCATTATTTGTTTACATTTGAATTACATCACACTATACACAAGCAAAGTATAATGGTAATGACAAACCAATTTTAACTATACACAAAAGAAAAAGAAAAAATTCAATGTGTGACATGGGTTAAAAATAAAAAGGGTGATTTCTTATCTATATAATTCATTCCAGAGTTTTAAGCCTGGAATTAATTAGAAATGCTTGGGAAAAAGATGTCAAACTTTCTGAAGATTTCTGAAAAGCCTTAAACAAGTACACTCCTGCTCTGTTAATGCTCCGCACTGTTTAATACAGTTCACAATACTCCATAGCCTGCGCTAGACTGCATAAATTGTTCCAGATGTATCATCGTTGTGTGATAAATGTCAATTAACAGAAGGTACCGTCTCCCATAGCAATGTGTTATAAGATTTATACATTTTGGATCGCTGGTGCTCCAATCCTTTAGTTCCTATAGTTTAATTATGGCTAAAAAAAAACTTAATTTTTGGAGAAAAGCTGAAGCACTTTCAATAAATTAGGCCCAGGCACAAGTGATGCTGGTTGCCACTAAGGTGCAGCTCTCTGCCTCCCTCTAGTGGAGTGTGGCCTACCACACTGGTTGTTAGTTCTTGGCTCTCATCCCTTACATGTTCAAAGATAAACCCAAACCCAAAACAACAGTTCAATCAAGCTTGTGTCTGAATGGATTTTAAAATAAATGTACATTCAAGGCGCTGGTCATGAAAGCATGAAAGACGGTTTATATATTTCATTAATTCCATTCAAAAAGTGAAACTAGTATACTACACTCAGTCATTACACACTGATATATTTCGTTTATTTCTTTTCATTTTAAACAGCTAATTACATTTACTGCATTTAGCATTTAATTAACTCAAAACAACATTTTAAATGGTCTCTCAGTCAAGTTCTTGTGACGCCGGGGGCGTCGGGACAGAGGCAGCCGGAGACGGGGGTTGAACACAAGGATGTTTATTGTCCATGGCAAACAAACCAGTAAAGCTCTTAGCGCACACACTGCAAGTGATGCAAGGTAAAGCTTGTAGCGCACACCAGTAAAGCTCTTAGCGCACGCACTGCAAGTGATGCAAGGTAAAGCTCGTAGCGCGCACGCAGGTAGGGAACACAGTGACGGACACGCAGAGACCAGAGACGCTCATGTAGCGGCAATGTGCAGCACTGGACCAGACGACCTGCGGGCTTAAGAAGAGCAAAGTATATAAGAAACAGGTGTTCAGTATGCTGGTGATTGTGACCGTGGGAGTGGTTGCGTGCGCGGGGGTGTGTGCTGGGATCGGCTGCTGGCCGGGATGCACGCCCTCTGGTGGCGACCCGGCCCCCTCACCGTGACAGTTCTGTAGGATAAACAATCATTGCTTGGATTTGACCTGATTTGCTTATACTGTACACACATTAAATTGTTCTAATGTAAAATGTTTATTATATTAAATATAATTATGGAAAGTTAATAAAGAACAATGCAGTAAATATCACAAATATTATACAGTACATACACAATATTTAGTTGTTTAAAAAGAAATTGCTGCTTAGGCTCATCTTTAAAATCATTTTGAAAGCTATGAATATCACGTTCAGTATATTTAAAAAATATAACCCAGAAAAACAATGAAACACACTGTCAAGTTCAAACATTGTTTATTAGTCGTCAGAGGGTAAGGAAACTCCAAACCAGTCCAGAAGCTTTAAGGGAGAAGAAGAAACATTTACTCAGGGAGGTCCAGTCAGTAAAGAAACACAACAGAGGATGGAAACCAGGCAGACAAATACAACGGGGGTTAAATCCACAAACCAAACACCAAATAAGTTCTTCAGGAGCCAGGAAATGGAAAAGAGCCTCACAATTCACCCATGTCCTCCACTTCTGTCCTCACACAGCTGGTTAATGAAGTCAGCCAGCAAGACGTGTCATGCCAGGAGGTCTTCAAAGACGGTGAGTGGGGGCAGGGAGATATGTGCATATGTCTTCATGTCAGGCAGTGGAGGACTTTGACTCCTCCCATTTCCCACTGGTACTATAGGAGTCTGGTTCCTCCCACCTGCCACCAGTACTACATGAGTCTGGCTCCTCCCACTGGTATTTGAGTAGTTTGGCTCCTCCCACTTCCCTTCCAAAACCAGGGCCTTTGCCCCTCCCACTTTCTCAGTTCCTACAGCAGTGGAGGGCCTTTGCTTTTCTGACCCTTTTTTGCATGACACGTCTTGCTGGCTAACTTCATTAAACCAGCTGTGTGTTCCACTTCCTTTGCTTTCTTTTTGACCTTCTTCTCTGTCCTTTTCTCTTCCCACTTTCTCTATTCAGCCTCCCACACCTGTCTCTCCTGCTCCTGCCTCAGCAGTCATCTCCTCTTCTTCTGTTCGACCTGTGCCACAATGGTCACTTCACCACCTTCCCAGAGTGCCGTTCCTGTTTGAAGAGAATTTATGTTGAAAACTGGTTGAAATTCTCCTTGTGTCTCTTTTCAAGGTGGACTATAATATTTTTTGTGGTGCACATTAAGATACTATGGACTGTTTAAAAAGGCCTCAATTACTTGCATCTAATTATAATAGCAAAGTTTAAGTGGAATTAATTCTGTAGAATGACAATGTCTGTAAAGTGTTTATAAACAACACACTTACTGAGAAGCTGTTGTCCATTTTGCTCCTCCATCCTGATACTTTCCAGTATTGATTTATGGTTGGCCTCTTTCACTTCCTTATTGAGCCAACCAATAAGCCTCCTCCTCTTGCTTTTGTATTTGGGACAATCTCCTTTCCAAGCTTTGGGCTGACCCTCCATGTTTTATAAATTTATAAATTTTGGATCGCTGGTGCTCCCTTCCTTCCTACAGTTTAAGTATGGCTAAAAAAATACTTGTTCTTAATTTTTTAAGAAAAGCTGAAGCACTTTCATTAAATTAGGCCCAGGCACTGGTGATGCTGGTTGCCACTAAGGTGCAGCTCTCTGCCTCCTTCTAGTGGAGTGTGGCCTACCACACTGGTTGTTAGTTCTTGGGTCTCACCCACTACACTACAAACCCAAAATAACAGTCCATTGATACAGAATCAGGTGAATGGAGTTTCCAGGCTCTTGACTGGTAAAACATTTATTAAAATGGTAGACATGCTGGATATATTTGTTGTACTGGAAAACGCAAGCATGTTTCTGAATGTATTTAAAACAAAGTATTTAAAAATAAAAGTAAAATGTATTTAAATAATTTAAAAATTTAAAAATAAAGTAAAATGCACAAATGGTAGCAAAAATAAACAAGATTTCTGTTAACCTGTGGGGTGATTTTTCACTTTATAGAACATCTATTAATTTGGGTTCTGCGGTGGATTCAATACAGTGGAAACTGAAGGCTAGTTTGTCTCGTTCCATCCCATATAATTGCTAATATAGCACAAATCCCCAAAAGACAATGCTGGTGTAGCAGACATTAACTGGACGATGGGCTCCGGGCGGCCGAAGAAGTCACAACACACTGGGATACGGTACTCTGCGTTGTTTATTTGATTCAGCTTCTCTCTGAGTGAGACATGGGGCAGAATCAGCACGCGCACATGCGCACACACACACAGGCTCTGCTTCTCCCTCGCTCTCTCTCCCGCCAGTTCAGCATTCACAATGCTACTACCGTTTTTCTTTTTTTTTTTTATACATATACAGCCGAAAGGAGAAAAGGCCCTATAGCCTATATAACGTACTAATATAAACCAGCAGTGATAATACACAGTCACAATATAAACATATTTTTACAAGTTCCAAATTTTTCCATTTTTCTCAACAGGAAAACATACCTGAGTGAGACATGGGGCAGAATCAGCATGCGCACACGCACGCGCACGCACACACACACACACACACACACACACACACACACACAGGCTCTGCTTCTCCCTCGCTCTCTCTCCCGCCTGCACGAGGCATAAAACAATGGATGACTCGACTCCAATGTTAAAAGCATCGTCTAACTCAGTTTAACTTAAGAGTTAGAAAGAGAGGCAACTAGCAATATAACTTCTCACAGCGTAGTTTATCTCTTAAACTTAAAAGATAAGTTTCTACACTTTTAAATTGTGAAATTTATGGGAGAGCGCAAAACACCTGCTTACCAGTTCAGCATTCACAATGCTACTGGCGATTTTGCCGCGAAAGCACCGGATAGTAATTTTGTTGACTTGTAGGTATACTGAGCAATGACAATAAATGTGACTCAATGTTTTACCATTTACACTTGTTTGCTGACAGGAAACAAACAGTACAAAATCATCCAATCCATGAATAAACATAATCTCACCAAGATAATAAGAAAATCTAAAGACATTCATTCCCTTATCAGAGCTGTGCAACAGCAACATAAAAGAAAAATAACAGGACCAAAACAACCTTTATAAACATAACACAAATTAATATTGTCATTAACAATTTTAACTCTGTAAAATTATTGTACAGTTATGAATGACACAAAAGACAACTCCAAACAATGGACAGTATTAAGAACTGTAAAAACCCAAAGCACTATGTGATTAATAACATTATTGATTTTACCAGGAAGTGCTATGTAACACTTTTCTCACAGATCCACTTGTTTTTATTAGAGCATGCCCAGTCATTCCAGCCCTTTGAATATGTGAATATGACAACCTCACCACAGTGCTCAATACCTTTACCATTTGGCTCCCCTGAGCCCAGTACCTGAAATTCAGAAAATCAGATTCAATGTCTGATCACTGTTCTGAAATCCCTCAGCTCAGACTTCTGTTCTGAGTTGTGCAAACCAGTGAAGATTTACTAAAAATCTCTATAAATTAGTAAAGGTGAGAGAAGCCACTATATTCTTAACAAACCAAGTCACATGAAATTCCAATTCAATATTAACCACACCCCCTAACATCAGTGTCACGTCCAGCCCCACCTTCCTTCCCAATCTCGTGTCGTCTACCCTAGTCCTAGTCGCTTCCCTCCTGTCTGTCACTTCCTCAGCAGTTGCACCTGTGTCTTGTTTCACTTCCCTGGTCCTGTGTATTTAGTTGCCCCTGCCCGGTCTATCGTTGTCAGTCGTTGTTCGTAAGTTATGCATGATTCCTGACTCGTTTTCACTCTCTCCCTGTATCCCCTTTACTTGTATTTGTGTGCTCCCCTCTAGTTCGTTTCATCCCCTTTGTACGTTGCCTTCGGGTTTGCCTCTGGTTTTAGTTGAACGTTTTCTTTAGTTTTGTCTATGTGTTTCCCGTTAGCCTGGTTTCCTTCATTGTTGTGTTCCACGCTGTTTCGCCATTCGCCAGAGTAGTCCTAGTATGTCTAATGCTTTAGTTTGCTCGTTCGCCTCGCTTGTCTGTTCCCTGTATGTGTTAAGTTTCAATGGGTTGTGTTCTGTTGTAGCCAGTTATGTCAGTTAGTCTGTATTCGTTGTATGTTCCCTGCTGTCTATAGTTTAGTGGTCAATATAGTATTTTCTTGTGTGTAGTGTTTCCCTGTGCTTAGTTTACTCCCTGTGTTTTGTATTCTATTTCAGTTTTGTAAATAAATCTACTATATCCTGCAGTTGCGTCATGCCAGCCCAATCCACTTAACTAATTCAATATTAACCACACCCCCTAACATCAGCTTATCTATTTCAATATTAACCACACCCTCTAACATCAGCTTAACTATTTCAATATTAACCACACCCCCTAACATCAGCTTAACTATTTCAATATTAACCACACTCCTAACATCAGCTTAACTATTTCAATATTAACCACTGCCCCCAACATCAGCTTAACTCTTATTGGGTCATACAAATTCTTACAAATTTACAGCTGCCACCACAGAGCTTATAAACTATGTACTGTCTTCTGACAAATTAGAATAGTAATACATTCAAATGCTTATAGGTTGATTTTATCAGAGTTTAATGAGTGTGTGTTATTTTACACGGATTCCCTTACCCAGTGTTTGGAGGTCTGGAGCCATCCACCCATTTCCAGATGCCCTCTGTATCTACATCAGTCAGACCGATCCAAGCATGACTGTTGCTCACCATTTCAAGCATAAATTCCTGCAAACAAAGTTCCTACATAAGAAAAGGCAGTAGAAGTATAACTGTTCTCCCTCACATGGACTCTCCCTCTCTCACCTGTTCCTCTCTGCTGTTTATGATCACCAGGTCTGTTCCTCTGTTGCTGCAGAACTGTCTGCTCTCACCCCAGGTCTTTTCTTCAGTAGAGATGTAGTAAAGACTGGAGTTGAAGTATCTCCAGCCTTGTCTACTTGCCTCTTCTTTTGATTGTATTTCCCGAAAATTATATAATGAGTCAGTTGGTAAACAAGAACTCAGAACATTTCTTCCAAGAAGGATCCACTTTTGTAAACATTTGTAAGCACTGTGGTGTGTTAACATCTGATATACAGCCGTGGAAAAAAAAAATCTTAATCTTGTTTATCTTAATTAAAATATAAAAAAAAAACACTACAGATCTCAAGTAACAATGTGTGATGCTACCAGCTTCTCCCATTATCAACAATCCATTTCACTACACTTTCTAGAATTTCATTCATAGCTTGGAACACTAAACCAACCATCAATTATTTACTCACTCATCTTCACCAGAATCCTCATTCATTTATGGCTGTATACATCTGTCTTCTTATACTTGTCTATTCATCTTCTGGTGAAGTTCTGTCACTGTTTCTTTTGCTAAGTGAGTACTGTGCAATTTATTCTCTGTTATTGTGCTGTGACCCTGCTGTGCTTTTGGATTCAGATTTTGCTTCGCAATTTTGGATTTAGATTATTATTATGATTTCAATTTTTTACTTGCTTGCCTTGTCATTTCTGTCTTTGTTTCATTGTTTGTGTTTGGTATTTTTTTTACCGGCTTTTGTTTTTTGGATTCTCCCTCTGGCTTGGACAAATTATTTTTGCTTTGATAATAGATTGATTGTCCTTGTCACGTTTTTCCCCAAACCCCTCCCTTCTGGCGTGTGTATATGTAGTCCACGTCCATATATGTACTTCCTGTGAGTGTTGTTTGTGTATGTGTTCACCCATCTCTTCAGTCTAATGTGTTACACTCTCGTTATGTGTTGTGTATATATTGTGTGTTAGTCCTGTCCTGAGCTCGTCTTTGAGTCTTCGTGTCCACAACGTTTAATTTTATATGTCTGCTATGTTCTAGTTGCGCAGCTCTCTAATGTTAATAAAGTACTCATCTCCGCATTCTGCCATTCCTCACACTTGGACAGTCCTGTTCTGCCCTGTAACACTATGTCATTAATGCAAATAAATATTTTTACAATACACTATTACAGTGAAATGTAGCAGTAGTGTTTGTTTTTAATAGAAAGTTCAGGTAGATCAGGTTGCACCTCCAGTGGTGCCCAAATGAATAATAAAATGTCATATTGACATTTGATTGAATTAATTGAAATTAATCACATTAACACACGGATGTCTCTATAAGTGAACATACAGGAAGAGCAGCACAGAGCTTCACCTCCAATATTACTGTGTTGAAGTACATGTAGAGAAAAGCAGATAAAGAAGTTTGATGCCATAGTGACACATTATAAGCACCTGCTACCATTATGAACAGCATTATACACAATTTTCTGTGTTTAAGACTGTAATAGTCTGCAAAAGATCACTTACCCACTTCAGAAAGTCTTCTTTGGAGTCCTTCTCTCTCTTTCTTTAGCTGGTCTCTCTCTGCAGTCAGACTGTTGTACTTGTTCTGTAGCAGGTCTTTCTCTACTGTCAGGCTGTTGTTTCTGGTCCGTAACTGGTCTCTCTCTATAGTCAGTATGCAGTTACTGGTCTGTAACTGGTCTGTCTCTATACTAGTTCAGACCACAAACAGTGTATATATGTGTGGGACCTACATATCCTAATATAACACTATACTAGTTCAGACCACAAACAGTGTATATATGTGTGGGACCTACAGAACCTAATATAACACTATACTAGTTCAGACCACAAACAGTGTGTATATGTGTGGGACCTACATATCCTAATATAACACTATACTAGTTCAGACCACAAACAGTGTATATATGTGTGGGACCTACAGAACCTAATATAACACTATACTAGTTCAGACCACAAACAGTGTGTATATGTGTGGGACCTAAATAACCTAATATAACACTATACTAGTTCAGACCACAAACAGTGTGTATATGTGTGGGACCTACCTAACCTAATATAACACTATACTAGTTCAGACCACAAACAGTGTGTATATGTGTGGGACCTACCTAACCTAATAACACTATACTAGTTCAGAAGGTTGACAGGTCAAGCACCATCACTGTTGGGCCCCGAACAAAAGCCCTTAATCCTCACTTGCTGAAATTGTATTCAGTCAAATTTGTAAGGGTTTTGTATAAAAGAATGCAGGATCATCATATCATGGAGCCCAGTAGTATTCAGTGTTTGGAATATAACCAGCTATTCATACACTAAGCTATCAGGACTGGTGTTTGAACATGAATAACATCATGTATCATTATTATTGAATTACTATGTAAACTGTGTGTTCCATATTGATGCATATATACTATTTCCCCTGTTGTGGCATGTTATTCACTTATGAGACTATTATCACATCTCTTTTATTCTTATTAGTGTAATGTAATGTAAACTGGTTACTGTTCAGTGTCTGTTGTCTGTTGATCCTTCTGTGTCTTAGTTGTTTCATTCCTTTTGTTCCAAGTTGGAGGGAAACGCCTTAAATTTGAATATTCATGGAATGACATCTAGTCCCTCCCTTTTGCCTTCTTTACAAGCCTGTCATTTGCTTAGTCTGTGAGTTCGTTTAACTCACTTAATTATGTCTATCGCTTTTCGTTACTGTTATCTTGCCTCCCATTTTCGTCGTAGAAAACGCAAATATAAACGCTCCACCCGTTCTCGTAGTTTCGCTCGCAGTGTGCGGCGTCGAGCACTACGGTCAGACGTGAAAGTAAAACTGAGCCATTAGGGTTAGTTCTGTTCTTCGGTTAGTAATTCATATAAATTCTACTGTAACACATAAAAGACTGGCTAGAGCACTCACCTGCTCAACTCTACGAACCTCCCGGTATAACTGGGTCACTGTCCGTTTGGAAAGTACATGTGGTTTCATTTTGGACCTCAAAACATGACGTATTTCTACCAGCACGAGTGGACAGCCATCTGAGCCTGCAAGACCCTCACCCTGAGTAACACTGCCTTCATTCATCATGCCGATTTGATGCAGTTTTGATGCTGTTCTTATTATTATCCTCACTATAGAATGAGCTATTCTGACCAAATATGCGTGAAACATACATTTTATGTACAAGCACTTTCCTCCATGTTCATTTGCTTTAATCATTGTAGTCGTCTGGACTACTGCAATGCTCTGTTGGCTGGACTGCCGGCCAGTAAAATCAAGACGCTCCAGCATGTGCAGAATTCTGCTGCCAGGGTCCTGACACGGTCTAAAGCATCTGAGCACATCACCCCAAAACTGATATCGCTTCATTGGCTACCCATCCAATACCGCATTCAGTACAAGACATTACTCTTGGTCTTCCGTTCACTACAGAACCTGCCCCCCCCCTTACCTGTCCTCGCTAGTTTCACGCTACTGTCCTGCACGTTCTCTCCGTTCCGCTGATGCTCACCTCTTGGTTGTTCCTCCAGTCCGGCTACAAGGGTTCGGTGAACGAGCCTTCAGCGTTGTTGGCCCAAAGCTTTGGAACTCGCTCCCCATTTCCCTGTGTTCCTGCACATCACTCAAGACTTTCAAATCTGAACTGAAAACACTTCTTTTAATATTTCTTAATTGTTTTATATTATTTACTGCTGACCCTTCTCCCATTTTATTCTGTACAGTGTCCTTGGGTGTTTATGAAAGGCGCTTTAAATAAAATTTATTATTATTATTTATTATTAGGCAGAGTAGGATTTTAGAGTGATTGAATATTTAGCAGGTATCAGCATGTCTTGTGTTTGATGGCCGGTTAATAGTGTCTGTTGAATATTAACGTGCTCCGCTGTTTTGTAGTTTGGGGGGCTTGTTATTGAATATATATTCATTAGATACTTATTCACTGGATATAAGCTTGCATTGTAAGATTGAAATCAAAGACTGAAGTAAATCATGGACATATTATCTAAATGTTTCTCACTGTATTTTACTGTATGTTTTGTTTCAAATACATAAATGAGAGAGAGAGAGAGGGAGAGAGAAGAGAGAGAGAGAGAGAGAGAGAGAGAGAGAGAGAGAGAGAGAGAGAGAGAGAGAGAGAGAGAGAGAGAGAGAGCACGAGCACATATGAATGTACTGACCTGATCTCTCAGTTTTCTTGTTTCTGGTCCTGTGAGTCTCCAGTTCATCCTTCATGTTTTCATATGAATTCTCATTGTCTGAATCAGACCTGTTGTCTTCAGGAACTTCTGTATTTGCATATATATTCTCATTCATTTCCATTTTTCTCTCTGCAAAATGAATCAGTTCAGACAGATGAAGCAGTTTGTGTTCAAATTATTTTTGATCAAACTAATAGAAAAGCTGCTGACTGAAACTACTCCCTCTATATATGTGTCTCACTAACTCCTTCACCAATGTGGCTTCCTGGGCATTTGCACATGACACTATATATACTACAATTAAGATGTGAAATCACTTATTAAAGAGAGAATTCAAGCAGAAGTCTCTCTTTGAGCATGTGACCCAAAACAAAAAAAGAATATAAGAAAAATTGACTGCATACGGGATCCTGACGCTGCATTAGAGACTTCATTTTCATTCATGAACTTGAGCAGAAATTATTGTACAGTCTCTGTACAGGTCTTACTCTATAAGTTCTTACTGTACCTCTGTAACTAACAGTGTTGCACATAGAATCATCTACAGAACATCTACTAGAGCTGTTAGAGTGTAGATGATGTATGAGACAATAACACTAACACACAGGCAGAGATGATATAAACTTTTCCACTCTCAGAATCAGTCTGATCCTACTGAGAGTAGAAGTGCGTCTTGCTATTGTCCAGACCCTGAGTGTGATGCACACAGAGATGGTGTTAGATGCTGCTTTGCTGAGTTCACATCTAAACCTCAGACCTGTTAAGACACAATTTACATGTTATTTTAATATCTGTCACAATCTACAGTGTCAACATGTCTAACACTGTAGACTAGACCAGTGTGACACTGGCAGTAAGGAGGGTCCAAGCTGAGAGAAAGTTGGGAGAGTCTTTATTCTCCATCTCAGCTCCACTAGAGCAGGTGCAGGTTAAGCTCTAGGATCAGGACAACTGGCATTACGCAGGATCAGTGGCAGGTACCTAGTGACTGTGCTACTCAGAGAGGAAGTCAAAGTCTCACTTACTTTGAGTGTGTCACACTGGCCTAGTCTACTTTGTTACATATGTTGACACTGTAGATTGTGACATATATTCAAATATCATATAAATTGTGTGAACTAGTGGGTCTGAGGTTGAAGGATGACCTCAGCAAAGCAGCATCTAACACCATCTCTGTGTGCGTCACACTCAGAGCTGGACAGTAGCAAGATGCACTTTACTCAGTAGGATCGGACTGGCATTATTTCTGTCATGAAGCTTTCATCATAACTGTCTAAAATACAGTACAATCCAGGGAGTAATTATGGTATTAACGTGCTGGTACAGTTCAACATAAATGTGGTCTGTGTGTGTATGTGTGTGTATGTGTGTGTTTGTGTGTGCGTGCGTGTGTGCGTGCGTGCAAATATATTAGGGGAGGTGAAAAGGCAAAGATGAAAGTTCAATTAAACCTCCCACATGTGACATGCATCATCTATTTTGGTTTTATGTTCTGTACGTGTGTGACGCTGGGTGCACGTCAAGAAACGAGGCAGCACAGAACGTAGACACAACACTGGTCTTTTATTTTCAATGAGGCCCAGACAGCGCATGTAGAACATGTAACGTACAAACGTATATGACTCTGACAAAGATGAGCATGGGACATTGTGCGAACGCGCATTGAATAGATGCACTACACAATCCCCTAGTGCTCACGAGACGAGCCACAGGTGAGATCAATGAACACACACACAGACAACCCACACCCACAGAAGTACATATACGGACACAACCAGACGCATACGACATTAACACATGCCCAAAAGGAGGGGTCTGGAGCTGTTCCATGACAACATGTGCTCGTACATCTTGGCCCCGCCCATCTACCACCGCTATAGTGCTGTCTGATATGACACCACTGCTGTGGCCTAATAGTCTATTATAAACAATAAGTCTGTTATAAACAGTGTTGGGGTTACTTTAATAAGTAATATAGTTACTCACTACTTGTTCAAAAAAGTAACTGAGTTAGTAACTTATTTATCTATAATAAAAGTAACTTGTTACCAGGGAAAGTAACTATTTGCATTACAGTTAAAAAAAAAGTTATATGCCAATGAATAAGGATTTTTTGAAAAAGCAGTTTTCACAGTCAGTTGAGTAGATCAGAAATGTGTTTTTTGATATTTGAACTGTCCATCCCCACGATTGGCAAGTTGCCAAGGCTGCTTGAGGGACCCCAAATTCACAACGATGTGCTCTCCAACCTGCCTGCAAGAATGATGGCCGTCGTTCCAGACAGGATGCCAGTAGGCTTGGTTTGTCGCGTTGACCTCAGCGAGAGAAATGAGATGCCTGTTTATGCAATCATGAATTACAGTCTGATCCAACCTGTTGTGAATGAGCTGACCACTGACGTTGCCAAAGAACCTTACCCAGGGTTTGAGGAGGGGATCCAGCAGCAACTTTCTGAAGAAGCAGATGTCCTGACGACAGACCTTCAGCAACAACAGCTGCGAGGACAGGGAAAAGCACTGCAGGGCACAATCATCTTACACAATGCTACCGTCCAGACCTTTAATCAGTTATACCGTGTAGTTGAATCAGAACTTGTAGAGCTCAGTAGGGTTAAACAATTCCTACAGGATGCACTGAATGAGGTTAGTTCCTCGATAACTAGCCTGAGCGAGGGTAGGATACCTCCTTACTCTGTCCCCATCAAAATAGTCGGAGGCATCAAAAATTCAGATTTTAGTTAGATTATGCTATCTAACTATTAGTTTAACTATTAATAGTTTAACTATTAACTATCGTTTGAGTCGTTGTTTCCCTGTTACAACCTGAAGCCAGAACTTGGGTAAATTTAACACGGTCTGAACTCCCACCATTTTGTAGGTAATTTTATGAGACTGATTACTAAATTAATTTGACCAGCACCTACAGTAGTGATGTCACAGATGAGGAGTGATGTCAGCAGTGTGTAGCTGGAACTCTGCAGATTGTTGTGGAAACGTTCCTTCCTTCACCATATACAGAGTGTATCGAGGTTTAGGGGGGATTGTATCCGTATGTGTAGTGACTGATTGAGGTGCATGTGTGCATCTTTATGACCACTTTGAAGTCTTGCCAAAACATCTGTGCTACTTAAAGCAGTGGGTGATTGGCTTGTGTGGCAGGGACAAGGCCAGCTCCTACTTACAGGTGTGGAGTGGTGTGATTTTGTTGTATTTGCAGAGGAGGATATTCTTATTCAGCGCATCTTTAGAGACTGTGAAGTGGCTAAAACCATCAGAGAGAAGGGAGATTATTTCTTTTTTTATTTTAGTATACAGAGAGACAAAAGGACAACAAGATGAAATTTTAGAACTGCCCTATATGTGTAGAAAATAAATCAAGGTGGGATTAATGGTGTACCCATTTAGTGTATGCATATATAATGAAAAAAGATGTAACAGAAACTGTGAATAACAGCTGTTTAATCAATTATGGTCAAGGAGTTATTCATATAAAAAATTTTTCAAGCACCAAATCAGCAAACATTTAATTACAATATATATGTTCACTGTTGGAGTGAACTTATCCCTACGGATCATAGTTAGCCACTTCGCACGCAGCTCAGCGTCAACGGGAAACTTGTGAAAACTTTTAGTTATAGCGACGAACTGATACATAAGGGCATACGCTCTCTCTGATTCGTTCATGAACTGAGGGCTCTCGTTCACTCTCTGATTCGTTCACTGAACTGAGGGCTCTCGTTCACTCTCTGATTCGTTCACTGAACGTACTGTCACCCAGAGAACTGTTGCTAAGGACGTGATTCACATTTGCGCTGCCACTCACATTTTCTTTTTGATTATCAAATTAAATGTGCATTTTTACGCGTTGGTATGCGAACCCGCACACAACGCCTGCAATGTTGAATAGGGAAGACCCAAATACCGATCACAAAATAAACAGTGAACTGAAACCTCGCCAAAAGGAATACAGGAAAAGCGCCAAACAAAAAACCTCCGTGAAAGGGTAGAACGGAGGAAAACACGAAACAGAAAGAGAAACCAAAAGATCGCGGAATACTCAATGCGAGGAAACCAAAACAAAAGAAACAAACTGAAGACGCCAGGAGAAGTAGCTGGCTCTCAAACCACAACGAGGAGCAAACGAAAAACCCTTCTCAAAATAACAAACAAAACTGGATAGAGAAACAACAGGGCTGGAAAACTTGAAATTGGCCAGAAGTGGCGAAGAGGTGAGCGAACTCGGAAACAACAGAGAAAACAGCGAATAAGGTAAGTGCAACAAAGACACATCGAATGCACGGAGTAGGCTGGCTGAAAGCGCATGGAGACGGCAACAAACAACTCCGTAATGAGACTCTGCAGCCGCCCTTCTAAAATAGGAAGGAGAACAGCTGCAGGTCGTCATTGCTGAACTAACGATGGTCTGTGCACAAGCGCTGGTCCGCGAACGAGTGTTGGCTCGGGAGCAAGCGCTGGCTAGTGAGTCCTCTCCTGTGAGGAGCGACTCCGGGTACAGCCCTGACAGATATTTTCTTCTGAATGTACAGTTTTTATCTTAATTTTGCTCTTAATTTAATATTTATTTTGCACTGAAAGTTGTAGGTTCATACTTATTTTTTGTATGAACCTACAACTTCATGCTTCAGCTTTTGCAAATTCACTTTTTTGTGGGTTTTTATAAGATATTAATAGGGGAAAATAATTCGTGGGTCTTCGCTTTTTTGCCGGTTGTCTGCGGATTTTTTGTATTATGTTACAGTGATCCTGCGCCACTTCGCACTTCAGCTTTTGCACATATAGGCAACACACATAACCCAAGAAATGGGAAACTCCCAGAAATCCTTGCACCACCCATCTACCCCCACCCATCCATGAACCAAGACCAATAACACGGTTCCCATTAAAATATTTTAAAATGGAAGTTATTTTCCTCCTACAGGAAATATGAAAATAAATAACATAGAATACATTTGGGAAATGAATGTAGAAATGTAGAAATATTTGACACTAAGAGGCTCAAGACTCAAGGCTCCATCAGTAGCCTTTTTTACATATCACAACAGCCGTCAAGGTCCCCGCCTATATACCCATGTGGGCTGTTCCAGTGCCAGCATGGCCACATCCAGTTGCCACACCCCCCTGAAAGAAAGACACTACCTATCCCCCAGGATCCCAGCGGAGATCCTCTCAAACCGTGGCTCCACTGTTCCCACACCTTGGTTAATATCAAATTCAAGGACCTTTAAATGACTTTCAAGGACCAACTTCCTCAAATTCAAGGACTGCACCTGGTAGCATTTACCTACTGTTACCCCTGAATATGTTATCCAAAAAAATGTTAATACAATACAAATTCAAAAGACTGAAAGTCATTTCAAACAATGCATCCTGAAATTTTCTGTGCATGACATTAAACTCTGATTCAATGAAAACTTCACTCAAACTCAACATGACTGGCAATTTAGCAATGCACCTGTGAGAAGGTGACATTCACGTAAAGCGGCTACACATACGTTAACTACATACAGTAAACACTAGCTTTCGGTGCTGAACAAACAAACGAATTTCTCTACAGGAGAATTACCGAACTTTTGCAAAGTAAAATCAATGTAATTTTAAATTAACTTGTGTTTGCAAAATAATGACAAGTTGACAGTAGACAAATAATAATAATATTACATATATGCATATTAGGCTTGTCACGATACTAAGAATTACAACTTCGATACGATACTTAAAAAAATATTGAAATTCGATACCATTTTCGATACCAAAGTCAGATACGGTGCTAATTTTCGTTTTAAAGCCTTTTTATTTTTTTATAAACAAACAAATGAATGTTGCTTTGTGTTTGAAAATGCTTGAAATTGTAACTTCATTTCACAACAAATATCTGTCTGACTGAACAGTTATTTTGTGTTAAATACCAGCATCTTGTAATTCCAGGATGAAACATGAGAGAACGTGAAGACGTTCCGATTTTTTTTTTTTTACGATTTAATGGTTGTTTTGAAAATAAACAACCATTAAATAATGTGATAAAAAAGCGAATAATTTTGAGTATATGTATAAATATTTAACTTATCCCAACAAACATGCGACGTCAGAAAGACGTTAAAATCAAGTCTGTATCACGTCGGTCAGTCCAGACCCATTTTTGCATGTCTGGTGGACTTTCAAAACTGGTTCAAAATCTGACAGTGTGACTAGGACCATAACCTTTTAACTTAACATGAACGTCTATGACGAGTTTTCTATCTGAACGTCTGACTAGGACCTTTATTGGATGTCAGGACGTGCAAAATGCAACTGAACGGCAGTAATAGACGTTTAAAAAAGACGTCGCTAAAACTTTCATTCTGGCTTTTCAGTGGACATCTTTTGAACGTCTGACAAAGTGTCTTTGCTCGTGCTGGCAAATATTGAAATGGTCCTTGAAAGTGACATACAAGTGTTTGAATTCCACAAGGTGTATGAACCCTGCAAACATGACTTTGTTCATCGCGCTGAAGCGCGACGCACGCAAGGTCGTGCACCTCTCGAATTTTGTAACTTCGCGCGCCGCGCCTCAGCGCAATGAACAAAGTCATGTTTGCAGGGTTCAATTCAAGCGCTTGTACCAATATTTCCCAGCACGTTAAACTTAATTAAGTTAAATATTTATACATATACTCGAAATGATTCGAAATATTGCGCTTTTAATCACATTATTTAATGGTTGTTTATTTTCAAAACGCCCAATCTTAACGTGCATTTTTCTTAACGTCTTCACGTTCTCTCATGTTTCATCCTGGAATTACAAGAGGCTCGTATTTGTTAATGTAATACAAGAAAAATGTCCAGTCAGACAGATATTTGTTGCGAAACGAAGTAGTTACAATTTCAACATTTTCAAGTACTTTAGCCTAAATTGCAGCACTTTTCAAACCTGAAACACAAAGCAGCATTAAAATTCGTCAGGTAAGTGTTCATTCCCCTGTTTTGAGGGGTGTTTCTTTTATACTACCACATATAGTTTCGGACAACACTGCAAAGCGGAAAGTATAAAGCCTCCACCACTCGCGGAGGTTCGCGTGAGGTGCGTGCGGGGTCGAGTGCTATGGTCACTCAACCAGGCTTTAGCGCCCTTCGTTGAAATGTTCCAAAAGCACCGCTTGCAAACGGGCTTGTTCATATCCTTCGGTTTTCCATCTGTATCTGCTTCGAATCCAACAGCACTGCATTTGCTTTAGCTGCCATATTAACATTACAAACTGTCCTGTGCATTACGGTAGCTTGGGTGGGTCAAACGAAAGCGCATTTTATGTAAAAAGAATCGATACTTAAGGGAAACGAGTATTGTACCGTTTCAGAATGTTCAGTATCGATACGTATCGATATATCGATTTTTTTGACAACACTAATGCATATACACATATACATATACATAAAACAGAGAAGCAAAGCCATATAATGAGATTACAACTATAGATTTCTAGAGAAAACTGGTGTGACATGATTCTTGCATTTTCCAAGTTTTTTAATCTACTTAAGACATGTTATCGATGCATCTCAATTATGAAGAGGCCTTCCCAGCAGGCATTTCAACGTTGAATCAATGTTGAATCAACGTCACATGTAGGGTTGCCACCTGGGTCTGACAAAAAACAAGGACACTTTCATACTGACACAGGGTGGCGAGTGTAATCTGTTGACAGAAGGGGGGGGGTGGCAGCGAACGTAAGTTGTTGAGCGGGGGCGGGGTGACGAACGTAAAACGTTACCGGAGGGGTTTAAAATGGACACAGCGAGAGGAAAAAAACAGATTTAAAGTGTGCAGAAACAGTCTGAATCGTGGTTTGAACTAACCTAGTTTTTTTGCCGGGACCGAATATTAAAAAGAAGAAAAACCGGGACAACCCGGGAAAACCGGGACAGGCACGTGAAAACCGGGACAGTCCCGGGAAAACCGGGACCGGTGGCAACACTAGTCACATGTTATGGTTGAATCAACAATGGATTTGGTGTCGATTTTGAAAAGTGAATGAACTTTGATATGCCAACGTTGTTTCAACGTCATACATTCAACCTTGAATAAACCACAAAACTCACATTCATGATGCTCAAAATTGCATCATTTTGCAAAATTGAAAAAAACAACTGTATGCCATAATGAAAAAAGAACAATTAATTTTTTTTTATTCTCTCTGTAAATTCCTTCTCTGAGAACCACCACACAACCTCTCTGGTGCATACTTGAGGTATTTAGCCATTGTGTCCTGTCACGGTGAAAGCTCCGGACCCCTCCTTGTGGGCGTGTCGCTACGTTGTCTGCATGCTGTTATGTCCATGTTTGTAGTTCCGTGGGTGTGGGTCGTCTGTGAGCGTGTTCGTAGTCTCACCTGTGCCTTGTCTTGTGATCACAAGGATATGTGTTAATCACCTATTTAATGTCTTGTGCTCGTCTTTGTTTTGAGTCCGTGCCTGCGTGAGTGATCGTGATTCTGTGTGCTTTCGTAATCGCTCTGGGCTTCATGTGTTTGTGTAATAAAGTATATGTTTTCACTTCAACGTTGATCGTCGTGCCTCCTCCTTCCTTTGTCCATTGTGTGTGCTGAGAACAGTGTCTAAAAGGGAAAAGCAAACATCATAAATACTGTACATCCTGTGTACAGTGCCAACAATTTTTAAAGAACGAACATCTAAATTTGTAGAAATATTGAATTTTCATCCACTCGTTTCTAATTTTTGCTCAATATAGCTAGTCAGGCATCCTCACAACACCTAGCCAGGAAAGCTAACCAGCTAGCATTACTGGGGTTGCATGTTTTAGTAACTCTATGTGTAATTAATATTATTATGCTCCCATGTACTGACTAAACTTTGACTTTGCTTACTGTAACTTAACTTTAAAAGATGCCAAGTGAGCAAAAATGCCAAACTTTCCCATCATACACCACACCAATGTTTATAAAATAGTGCCAAGCAGCCAGGGGTGTGTCTATTAATATATGATACGCTATAATACCACGCATATTATGTAAGAAGAAAAAATAAAAAGGACATACATACTGTAATGGTGAAAAGAGAAGGATGTTAGACTAGCCAATCAGAGCGCAGCTCTTGTTCATATAGATTCCCCCTCCTCAAGCAGATGTTTATAGGAGGTAATTCCTACCAATATTAAAACTAAAATGAAAATGAAAATACCGTTTTGCCATTTCTTTTTCCATACATGTGTGAAAATATGACAAAATTAAAAATAAAATGAAATCACTTAATTTGCAATTTAATGTTTCACTCGAGCACGGGTCATATGTGACAAATATAAAATCAAAAAATTAAAAAGGACCTACCTGCTGGTGATTTCTTTTTCATTTTCCACTTTTCTTTTTCGTTTTCAACTTCACCAGCATGCAAATTCATGTAAATGAACAGTAGGCGGAGCTACAACTACAGAACCTCCCGTGAAATTCAGAGAGGGCAGCACACAGCAACATGGCTGACGTTTTACTAGAAACAGCAAATGAGATTATGAGGTTGGCAAATTGCCAGATTATATATTGCTTAGATGTGAAATAATCTTGCAGGTTAATACTGTTGTATGTCGGAATATATGTGAAGTGGTAGAACGCATAAGGTCTGGATCTGGGACCATGGAAAACCGCTCAGTGCGAGGTCGGCCTAGGTTGGACGTTGCCGAAGAGACGACGCTGAAGTTGGTTACTTATTCGCAGTTTCAGATTCGTTTGGTTACTTATTCGCAGCTCCTTAGTTACTTAGTAACGCGTTACTCTAATCTTACCACTTTTTCCGGTAACGAGTAATATAACGCGCTACTATTTCCAGCCCAGTAATCAGATTAAAGTTACTTATCCAAATAACTGTGCGTTACTATTTTTATTTTCCCTAGTAAAAATATATATTTTGCTTTCTTCTTGGTCAGTTCTACTTTTGTGTCTGACCGTAGCGCTCGACTCTGTACGCTGCGCGCGACCCTGTGAAAGCGCGAGCACGTTTTACAAGTCATTTTTTGCAGTGTCCTCCCGAAACGATATGTGGTAGTATAAAGAAATACCCCTCAAAAACAGGGGAAGGGACATTTACCTGAAAAATTTTAATGTTGCTTTGTGTTCCACGTTTGAAAAGTGCTGGAATTTTGACTAACGTCGCCTACTTTAAAATGCTTGAAATTGTAATGGTATTTCGTTTCACAAGCTGTCTGACAGAACAGTTCGCTTGTATTACGTTTACAAATAAATTTACAAATAATACCACGCAGCTACACAAACGTAATGTCAGGAGATACAGTAGCGACTACTACTCCTCACGGCGAGTCTTGCCCTTTGAGTGACACTGGGGGGGGCGGCGACGGCGCGCGCCAGGGTTGCGTTATCAATAAAGTTTCCCTCCTCTGGATTTTTGGATTAAGCAGTTTCTGCCTCGGTTACCGAACCTGCTTCAATACATTGTTACTGTTAAAAATGCACTTCCAATAAAGTGAGTATTGGAAAAATTTATTTTGCTGCTGAATGTAACTTGTAATCTAACGTAGTTACTTTTAAAATCAAGTAATCAGTAACGTAACTAAGTTACTTTTAAAATCAGTAATCGGATTACTTTTTCAAGGTAACATAGCCATCACTGATTAAGAGGTTATTGTTTCCCATACTGATTTTGTGAATGTAGAAAAAAATATTAAAATATAATGAAAGCATTCCTTTTTGTAAAATGGTTTCTATTTCAAGTCGTTACAATTGTATGCAATTTGTATGTGTCACGTTGAGGACCCCGGCCCCTCCCTTTTGGGCGTGTGTAAACGTTGTCCACGTGCTTTGTCTGCATCAGTGGATATACGTGGTTGGGGTTTTGTCGTGTGATTTATAAGTCTCACCTGTGAATCGTCTCGTGATTACATGGGGCTAATGTGTCTTGCCTATTTAATGTGCGCTTGTGCAGTGTCCTGTGCTCGTCGTTGTGTATGCTTGTTTTGTGTTGCTCGTGCGCTATTGTGCAATACCTGTGTCAGAATTAAAGTGACCGTGTCTGAACCAGCGGATTCCGTGTCTCGTCCGTCTGCCGCCTCCCGCGTCACAGAACGACGAGCCGTAAGAGACACCGACATGCCAGGCTACAAGCCAAAGCCCAAGAAGGGCAAGAAGCAGAGTAAGCGGCATCACCGCACGTCTTCCTCCCCTCCGCGCCGTCCGGCCACGCCGACTATGGAGCAGCTCCAGCAAGACCCGGAGTGCTCCTATATGCTGTGCGCGGCTCGGGAGACCGCTATTCCCTGGCTGGCGGAGGAATACCGCCAGAAGGCAGTAAGGGTGTGGCAGGAGAAGCACCCCTCTTCTTCCAGGGATCCCTCGCCCATACGGGTGGGCATCCACGAGCTAGAGGGCTCCTCCCCGTGCCAAGAGGCCATACCGACGGTCGAGGAGTTGGAGAGAGACCCGGTGTGTGCCTACCAGCTGGCCACAGCCCGGGGGCTCGAGAACTGGGACCCCGAGACGGCGGAGATCTTCCGGCAGGGCGCGGTGAGGATCTGGAGGGAGAGACACGCTCCTCCAGCCTGCGCTCTCTCGCCTCTGAGGGTGGGCTCGTTCGTCATGGGTGCTACCGAGTCCACCCCAGAGAGCGAGTTCGGGTCGGAGGAGGAAGAGGATATGCGACGCCCCCACCGTCGACTATGGTGGGGAGGAGGAGCCAGATGACGTGGTGGAAGGCTACCCTCCGTCATTATGCGACGCCTCCACCGTGGACTACGGTGGAGAAGAGGAGTCGGAGGACGAGTATTACCTCCCTCCGCCCGTGTGCCCCTCTCGCACCGCAGAGAAAGGTGAGGAAGACGGGGAGTACCCTTCGTCCGAGGGCTCCTATACCACGGAGGGAGAAGAGAGCCCTCCCCCCTCAGAGATGTCTGTGGAGACCGTGAGAGGGAAGTGGACGCCCTCTTCCACTCTCTCCGGCGACAGTAAAATGGACTGCTCCCGGGGTGGCAGCCCAGGGCAGTCCATGGAGCGGAGCCAGGGGAGGGAGGAGGACATGGACATTGCCGAGGAAACCCCAAACGGCCCGCACGGGGCGTCTGCCAGCCGCGGTGCTCCATACGCGTACGCCAGCCGCGGTGCGCCATACGCGTACGCCAGCCGCGGTGCGCCAGGCGCGCAAGCCAGCCGCGGTGCGCCAGGCGCGCAAGCCAGCCGCGGTGCGCCAGGCGCGCAAGCCAGCCGCGCTGCATCAGGCACGCAAGCCAGCCGCGCTGCACCAGGCGCGTCCGCCAGCCAAGCTGCTCCCGACAGAGGTTTCGCAGCGACACCTGGTGGAGGACCGACACTGCGGCTCTCGATTTCTCTACCCTCTATGCTCTACTCCTGGCGTGCAGCCTGGCGCCTGTTATGTGTTTGTCTGTGCCAGTGTTCGTCAGTCTTCCCGTGTGTCTGCCAAACCCCCTGTTCCCGTTTGTGCCTCTGTGTGTGAGTATGCCAGTCTGTGTGTTTGTTTCTGTTCTGTTTAATGTGTCTCCCGTCTTTTCCCCCGTCTTCCCAGGGAGGGTGTTCTAGGCAGTCCGTGGCAGACGCTTCATCAAGGGCGGTCACCTCCCAGACACAGGACTGAGCGCGTCGGATCCGCCCATCATCGTGGGTTCGGGGCACTCGGTCCTGTTGGCACCCCGGGACGGGTAGTGCCCTTGGAGGGGGCGTATGTCACGTTGAGGACCCCGGCTCCTCCCTTTTGGGCGTGTGTATACGTTGTCCACGTGCTTTGTCTGCGTCAGTGGATATACGTGGTTGGGGTTTTGTCGTGTGATTTATAAGTCTCACCTGTGAATCGTCTCGTGATCACGTGGGGCTAATGTGTCTTGCCTATTTAATGTGCGCTTGCGCAGTGTCCTGTGCTCGTCGTTGTCTAAGTCTGCACGTTGTGTATGCTTGTTTTGTGTTGCTTGTGCGCTATTGCGCAATACCTGTGTCAGAATTAAAGTGACCGTGTCTGAACCAGCGGATTCCGTGTCTCGTCCGTCTGCCGCCTCCCGCGTCACAGTATGCAATTTGATTATGGAATTCATCAGCATTTCTAACGTAAGGAAACATTCTTTGAAAACTAAAAACACAGAAATGATGTTCTAGAACACAAATCAATTGGAAGAAGATATACCAACAACATGGCATATTGAGCAGTGAACAAATTTAAAGGGGCAGTTTCAGAGGCTTATTGAAGGCCTTATTGATAGTGGACCAGAGAAATAACAAATGAATCATAAAGAACAGGTCGCTCCCTAAGAGAGAAACCTGATTTTAGCCTGACCCTACATAATTTTATACCTCAAATCTAACTGGAAACATGGTATATTGAGTAGGTAAGCACACAGGTGAAATGGTTCAGAGGGGCAAATTCAGAGGCTTGCTGCATGCCTATAAGGTGTCGGGCCAGACAAATAACACATGCATCATACATAACACGTTACTATCTGTAAAAGAAACCTGGTTTGAGCCTGGCCCGACATCACTGTAGCCCTCAGATCTAACTGGCAATATGGCATATTGTATATTGTTGCGCCCAGGTTACATGATTCAGGAGGTGAAATTGAGAGGCTTGCTCTATGCCTCTAAGATGTCAGGCCAGGTAAAACTCATATGAATCATATATAACAGGTGCCTGTCTGTATGACAAACCTGATTTTAGCCTGGCACAAAAGATCTAAATGGCAATATGTAAGTGCACACTGATGGCAGGCCAGATTCATGGCAGGTCAGATAAACCTGTTTTGTACAATTTGCATGAAAGTTCCAATGATTTTTGTATCAAAAGTTTAATTTATTAGGGGTGGGACGCGATTAAAAAAATTTATCGAATTAATCGGAAGCTTTGTAATTAATTAATCGAAATTAATCGCATTTTAATCGCATTTCAGTATTTAACATGAGAAATATTAATTTAAGTTTGAATGATGAATGAATCAATGAACATAATCAAACTTCAACATCTTGTTTATTTTTCCACCAGTCTACTACACAGACCAATATATGAGTGCAGAAAACAGTTCAGAACATTGGAAATTCTGACCAAAAATGTTGTTTAATTTTGGGAGTTTTGCTCAGGATATTGGAAGAATTGAAGTAAATCAGAAGATGTTTTTTAATACCATTTTAGATGGTATACTTTTCTTAAATTTCCCAGGCCTCTGCCACAGGCATCTCCATAGTGCCTAGAAGTGGTCTTCTGCATGCTCAAAGCAAATGACTGGATCTTCCATTCATCATCTATAATATGAGCTGTCACACCAAGATCATTCTTGTTGCTAACAGAGGTCCAGTGATCCCCAGTCAGAGCCACATTTGTGGCGCTCTTCACAATAACCTGTTTTACTTCCCTTTCACAATAACCTGTTTTTTTTTCCCTCGTTCTTACGTACGAGGTTAAGAAGTACTTGGTGCTAAGAACGTTTTGGGAAACTCACCCCTGGACGGTAGTTCATAACTTGCATCAATTGACGCAATGTGCAGCGCTTCTTGTAAGCCTTTATCTTCGACCACAGAGAGCGAACAACACAAATAATATGACGCGTCATGTATAAACGCGTGCGGAGTCGCGCGCTACGGTCACTCGCGAAAGTTTAATCCAGTCTTAATGGTCCAATGAAGGTACTTTAAAAACCAGGACATTTCCTCACTTTAAAAAAAAACCCGGGACGACCGGGACAGGATGTGAAATGCGGACGTTTAGGTCACCCTATCGTACTAGGAATACTGACCTGCGCGTTAAGCTGGGCGTACACTGTGCGATTTTTGGCCCATTTTCAGCCGATTTTTCACTCGTTTCGGCTCAATCGCGTGTCGTGCATCGTATAGTTTACACAGGTAAACGAGGAGCGATTCACACCTCACGACCAACTCCCGATCAGAAATCGCAGCGTCGCAAGAATATCAAACATGTTTGAAATTCAAATCGCTCCTCGTGAGAGTATCGCACTGTTGAAGCAGCTCCACGAGCCGACTCTCCGCAACGAGTTAGTCGTACAGTTTGAGCTGAAGCTGAGTACACGATTTAAAATATCGCACAGTGTACGCCCAGGTTTAGCTCCAACATGTTTTGCGTTGAGGTGGTAACGAAGGGTGGAAGTGCTCCTGTGATAAGCGAACTCCTTCCTACATAAAGTGTAAATAACATTATTTTTGTTTGAACTTCCATCTGGAAGTTTCTTATATTTAAATTTCCCATCCACCAGCGTAGCCTCTTCAGTCATCTGCATCATGCTCATCTTATCGTGCGTCCATATAATCTGTACGCCTGGAACTCGTGCACTGAGAAACATTCCACGATGCAAAAGTGTATCGTGCGTTAAAATGCGTTAATTTTTTTAGTGCGTTAATTTTCCTGTAATTAATTAATCGAAATTAACGCGTTAAAGTCCCACCACTAATATATATATATACTGCTCAAAAAATAAAGGAAACACTCAAATAACACATCCTAGATCTGAATGAATGAAATATTCTCATTGAATACTTTGTTCTGTACAAAGTTGAATGTGCTGACAACAAAATCACACAAAAATCATCAATGGAAATCAAATTTGTTAACCAATGGAGGCCTGGATTTGGAGCCACACACAAAATTAAAGTGGAAAAACACACTACAGGCTGATCCAACTTTGATGTAATGTCCTTAAAACAAGTCAAAATGAGGCTCAGTATTGTGTGTGGCCTCCACGTGTCTGTATGACTACAATGCCTCCCTACAACGCCTGGGCATGCTCCTGATGAGGTGGCGGATGGTCTCCTGAGGGATCTCCTCCCAGACCTGGACTAAAGCATCCGCCAACTCCTGGACAGTCTGTGGTGCAACGTGACGTTGGTGGATGGAGCGAGACATGATGTCCCAGATGTGCTCAATCGGATTCAAGTCTGGGGAATGCCTTCATCTTGCAGGAACTGCTGACACACTCCAGCCACATGAGGTCTAGCATTGTCCTGCATTAGGAGGAACCCAGGGCCAACCGCACCAGCATATGGTCTCACAAGAGGTCTGAACCACACCCCGAAATAACAGCAGTTCTTGAGCCAGTTGGCCTTGCAGATGGTGTTTCCTCAGGAAGTGTCCTTGTGAACATGGAACCAAAGTGCCTATTCGGCTATGCAACATATCCGCTATCAGTACACACCTTGCCAAAGGCGTTTGTCTGGGAATTCTCATCAAAACGCTTCCCTTACCAGATGTGTACTCTAAAGACTCATCCAAGCCTCAAGATCGAGGTCAAGATAACCCAGAGAGCACCCAGGGGCATGACAAAAACAGCCACCCCAATGTGGAAGCCCCCCTGCAACGATTACGCTGGTACAGCAAGGGCATCAACGCCCTAAGCCTACCCACACACCTACAAGAGCTATTCACATCTGCTAGTGGGGATCTCAGCAAAGAGCAGGAGGGTAAGCTCTTACTACCTCTCTTAAAATACCAGTGTGTGTTTGCTGCCAGTGACGGAGACCTGGGCCATTTCAGCGCTGTAACGCATCGCATTGACACTGGCAATGCACAGCCTGTCAGGCAAGCAGCCCATCGCACACCATTGGGGTTTCAGGCTGAAGAAGGCGAACACCTCCAGGAAATGTTGAGCTCAGGTGTTGTGGTCCCTTCCACCTCTGAGTGGGCCTCACCAGTGGTTCTTGTCCGGAAAAAGGACAGTGGGGTCAAGTGGTTCATTGATTATCGAAAGCTTAATGAGCTCACTCTGAAAGACGCTTACCCACTCCCTAACATCGAAGAATGCTTTGACACTCTAGAAGGTGCTACTGTATTTTCCACTCTGGACCTACAAAGTGGATATTGGCAGGTTGAAGTACGCAAACAGGACCGCTGTAAGACTGCCTTCATCACCAAGTATGGCCCATATGAATACACACAGATGCCTTTCAGGTTGTGCAATGCACCAAGCACTTTTCAAAGGGCCATGGAGGTTGTACTTCGGGGACTACAGTGGCAGAACCTCCTTATCTACCTCGATGATGTAATCGTTCTTGGGAAAGATATTGATTACAGTCTAAAAAACCTTGAGGTAGTCTTCGAATGCTTCAGCCAGTACGGACTTAAGCTTAAGCCGACTAAATGTCATCTGCTGAAGGAGGAGGTTTTGTTCCTAGGCCACATCATTAGTGGCGAGGGGATCCGCCCAAACCCCAAACTGATCCAAGACATTATAGACTGGAATCGGCCAAAAACCCTTTCTGAACTCCAAGCTTTCCTGGGGTTGTGTAATTATTACCGCCGTTTCGTGAGGTCGTTTTCCCAGATTTGTAGTCCCCTGCATGAACTTCAAAAGAAGGGTAATGAGTTTCATTGGGGGGGGTGCAGGAAGCAGCTTTTCATGAGTTAACCAAAACCCAACGTCTGGTAAACATCGGAATCATAACTTCTGCTAGACGTGACATTTTAACATAATCAAATACTGATATTAATATGAGTATGTATAAGATTATAATTGATATAATATTATTATACTTGACTTGGATGTTTGACATCTAATTTAAAACATTTGAAAGCAATGTCAGTTGTCAGGCAACAGAACTAGTCCCTCCACTCTGAAGTCATGCGGCAGAAAGATACAGGGCTAAGGTGCGCCTGTCGGACTTCACGCACAGTTCACGGGAGCTGAGTTCTGAGTTTGTGGACGGTGAAGGTGAAGGAAGGTGAGGAAAATATATAAATTCATTTTGGTCATGGGTTTTTATTTTATGGGACATGGCTATTGAGCTCGCGTTTTATGTGATTCTTTAGTTCTCAGCAGTTGCTTTTTGGTTAACTGGCGCCATCCATAGCCTAAAATAGCATAGCTATTAGCTAATATATTAGCTAGCTAAAGTTTGACTTCACTGTTGTCACAGGTGAAAAGCATATATCATTTTCTTAGTATAAACATGCGGATACTAGAAAAACCCGATTACATTCTTTGTTATCTTGAAAAAAGGAAGCTGCTGGCATTCACATAATTATGCCTAAATTTAGCCAGTTGGACTAAGAATGTATTAAATGTGAATGGCCACCAACAACGTCTACAACTTGGTGATTTACTGCTTACTGTATTACTCAAAGATTTACAAATGCAATTCATTTACAGAAAGTGTCCAGAGAACCATGGATGCAACGGAGGCAAACATTGCAGCTGCGGTGTCCTTTTGTTTAAAATATGCCCCAGATAGAGTGGGTGGAGGCGGCAGAAAAAAAAAAAAAAACTTAAAGGACTATTTTGAAAGACTGCTGTGGAGATTGTGTAATTTCTGTTGGTGGTGGAGTTCTGTATAGTTATTTTGAATACTGTTACATTAAACTTTGTTTTGTGAATATACTGCTTAAAAACAAGGTAAGCATATCATTTCAATAAAAGGGTTTTGATATCCTGTTGTATATGCCATTTAATCCACACATTAGTAAAGGTTAACTTCTCTGCTTAAAATTAATAACTCGGGTTTATATTGTTAATTAAATTAACATCCAGTTTTCCTTTCCAACCATTATTCAACATCTGTCTAACATTGGATCTTGATGAAAACCTGACATCGGTTTTCGACAAATATCTGACTTTGATTTCCAACTGAAATTCAATGTCTATCTGTTCTTAGAGTTTAATGTCAAGATAACTTTGGGGTGTAACGTTAGCTTGACTTATTTCCAACTTCAGTCAAATGTCTAAATAACATTAAAAACATTGTTGGTGTCACGGTACGGCGGCCCCCTACTGGTCGCCCCCGTCTACAGCAGCAGCTTGTCCTGTGGGTGTGGTGTTGTGTTCGAACCCTCAGGTGGGCGGAGCCCGCGATCCGTCTCACCTGAGGGTCGTTTGTTCGTCTATATATGTCTTGTCTTTGTACCAGTTGACCGCTGGTTATTATATCCTTAAGTCGGATCAGTTCACGGGTTTTGGTTTGCGCACTTTTCATATTAAACCATCCTATTTCCCTGAGACTTGGCGTGATCGCTTCCATTTATTTTCGCTCACCCTACCCGTCACAGTTGGTTTTTGACTGATAATCCAACTTTTGTTTTTAACCAAAAATGAACATCTGTCCAGTAGTGAAGTTTGAGGTCAACCTAACTGACTGATAACCAACCCTAATTTTATGTCTCCATAACGTTAGATCTTGACGTCAACCCGATTTTCATTTTCAACTAAAATGTAACGCTTATATAACGTTGGAGGTTGTCGTCAACCTGACGTTAATTTTTGAGCGATAACTGACTGATAACCAACCCTAATTCAACGTCTCCTCAACGTTGGATGTTGATGTTAATATGACGATTTTCATTTTCAACTAAATTTAAACGTCTGACCAACGTTGGAGGCCAACGTCCGGCTGACATTGAAGTGACGTCCTGTGCCTGCTGGGAAGGCTGTTGTTAGGATAGTCTGTCTACATTGAACCTGTGAACATTGTAGGGTAATAGTTCAGAGCCCAAAGAAACTTTCATTATAGCTTAGGAGCAGTCTGTTCTAAGTGTGCTGTCCTAGGTTACACTATTGAAACTGCTATTTGTTCTGTTATAAACAGTTCTGTCAGATGTTGTTCTGCTGAAGGGACTCAGCATGTTTAAAGAGGGGGTAGTGTAATGGTGAAATGAGAAGGATGTTAGACTAGCCAATCAGAGCACAGCTCTTGTTCATATAGATTCCCCCTCCTCAAACAGATGTTGTTAGTTGTAAGTAGAGACTCGCCGTACGGCCCTAGCATTGAACCCAGTAGTAGTTCAGGTGCTGGAGCTAGGCAGTCTTGAGCGTTGAATGCCAACACTGCTAACTAAAGCAGTTAAATTGAAGCCTACCTTGTCGCGTGCTATTTATTATTTTATTTATTATTATTTCCACACACACCCACGCTGCACGACTAGGGAGAACCGTAGTGCTGCTGGCGGACGAGCAGCCCAAAATAGCGGTTCGGTAAGTCGGCCTGTTCTCACTAGCAAGTGGCTAATGCTAACCGCAAAGTGCCCTCCGCCTGCATCACTGATGACACAACTGCCAGAATCCCTCGAGTGATCACACAAGCCTCACAGTTGCTCTGCCTGATGCCGAACTTCTCCTGCTCTATTTAAACTTGTTGATTTGCGAAGTTTTGTTTCTGCCTCAAAACTGTTCAAATTGTTTCATTGCCTGATGTTGTCTTCAGGTTAGTACCTGCCTGTTTTTGATGACGTTTTTGGACGAATAAATAAATAAATAAATAAATAAATAAATAAATAAATAAATAAATAAATAAATAAATAAAATAATAATAATAATAATAATAATAATAATAATTAATAATTCTTTCAAAACACTTATCCAATGCCAAAGAGTTGTTTGTACTTTTTTATTGTATTGTGCAGGCGCCCAGTATCTTCCCTAACCTGTGGTCCCAGCACCCTCCTCCGACTGTCATAGTGTGATGTAACCATCCAGCCATTTTTTCACCAGCTCCAGTCAGCCTTGTATGGTCATCTCCACGCGCTTCCCCACGGACAAGTTTCTGGAGGCCCATATGGCTTCATAAATAAAGTTGGTGTGACATGCGTACCTGCGTATTTGCATACTTTGTTAAAACTATACCATTCTTTTAAAAACTTCCTTTCATCTTGTTTCATCAAGTTGGTTGTGCTACCATGTGACTGTCAGACAATTTGTCTGGACATAATTTGTCCATAATTTTACTGCACAAAGCAGGCAGAATTTCTAAGTAATGAAATCCAGGGGAAATTCTGTATTACATTGTGCATTAGGAAAATGAAGAGCAGATGTTTCTGACTGGCTGCACTACCAGACTACAATGAGGAAGTACACTAGAAAAGATATTGGGCAGCAACCCAAAATCTCTGTGTCTGAGAGATACGTCGATTTTGGGGAAGAAAAGGGATCTTACTGATAACATCCAAATCTATATAGACCAAAACACCCGCAATACTCCTTATCTAAAGAAGCAGTAGCAGGTATAACAGAAGTGCACAGGAAACCCAGCTAGTGCGGTGCACTGTGGTAATAAAATCCTCCATGCTGCCCATCAGTAAAGCAAGATTACCTTATTTTCTTTGTACAAGTTTGTCGCACTTGGACTGGACACGCGATCAGAGTTGTTTATTGTCAGCCGTTGCTATAGAAGGTTAATGCCAATAAAGATCAGTACATACTGTCACGTTGAGGCGAGGATGAGGCAAACAGCCAAGACGACATCATTTAAACATAACCTGAATATTCATTAGTGAAATAGCACATAGCGCTAGTAGAAACACGTGACTCAATGACAGTCAACGAACAAGAACTGACAAAGACGTGGACTAACACACACACTTAAATACTCAGACATAAACAAAACACGTGCTTCAGCTTACACACCAGCATAAACACACGTGGACAGAATGCACAAACACAGGTACAGGTGGACATGAACAAATATGTCCCTAGGGGGTGTAGAAAAGCAATACATATAAAAGCAATACAGCTTAAAACAAAACTCAGATGTGGACAGATGAATCTCACAGTGCCTATTAGAAGAATAAAAATCAACTACAATACAATGAACACCAACACATCTTTCTCAGATAGGCTACTATATAAACAAATGTGCATAATATATTTTGTAAGATAATCCCAATTAGTGGTGGGGCGTTAACGGCGTTCGTTAATTTGATGCTCTTATCGGGCGATATAAAAATTAATCTATTCTTAAAGTTGGGTTGGGAACTGGGTCAAAATGGGTAAGCAAACTATGATGACTTTCAACTTGATAGTTTAGCTCGGCTGTATTCCTAACCAAATTGCACAGTAGGGGCGAGAACGAGTTTTCAAACCTGTGAATTACAAATCGGACGTGTGTTTACATGAATGCAGCCACAAAGTCGCCAGGTTTGCTTCATGGAAAATTCATTTTTAGGAACGTAAAGTGTTACCGGAACGGAGCTCGGAGCGGTCGTTTTCTGCATGGTCCTAGCGCTAGATTCGTCGCTATTTATTAAATACTTATTTTTAACCATTAAAACTGCAGAGGACCAAAACCGGCTTTTGAAAAAGTCCCCCCCCAAATTACGTCCGTGAGGTTCAATGTACTAAATGTTGGCTTACATTTCAAATATCATGTTTAGCTGAATAAACATGTTATCAACCCCTTTTAATGTAGGCTACAGTATGTAGGCTTACAAATTCATGTTTAACTGAATAAAAACACGAGTAGCCTACATTTTATTGAGCATGTTTTTTTTTTCTTCAAGTATCAAAGTAGAACAGCTTCCTCAAGCAGTCATTGATGCATTTTGGAAACAGGAGATGAGCCCCTGGTCTAATGCACCCCCTGTATTAAGAAACCCTATCTCAAAAACGGACTTTTAGTCATTACTTGGGTAGAGTATGAGCCATTTTAATATAGATTAATCTAGATTAATTTCAAGATTTCAGTGAGATTAATCTAGATTAAAAAAAATTATCTATGCCCACCCCTAATCACAATATATTAATAATGTGACCATACAAGGGTCAAAAGGGCTTGTTGGACTACATATGACAGGGTGTAGTGCCTGTGCTTTCTTCTGGCTCCACTCTTTTAGATATGCTGCCATAATTAGATCTGCTGGAGTCCATCACTGTACACTATGTCCCAATAATTTAGACTCCTCAGTATTGGACATGTCTAATAACCCCTACACCTGATGTCATGCTGTTAGTTGAGACTGAAGGAGAATGGGTCCAACATTTGAGTCTTGGTTCCTCTCAAGTAGAATTTAAGTGGAATATATAACAAAAACATTAATGTTTGTCTTAGCTTACTGGTACAATTCATCGCAAACCTAGAGTGTGTGCATTTGAGTGCTGGAAAGGCAGAGATGAAATTCCTGCATGTGACACATTTGGTTCTCTGTTGTGCTGTATGTGGTCCTGCGATATTCTGGCCTCATTTGTTTGTTTTTATTTTCTGAAGAGTTTACAGACAACATGGTCAGATAGTTGAATTCTCCTTTTTTATGACTTCAACAGGTCACAGCCTAATTTCACATTATCTTTAGCAAGCAGACACCCACGATGTAACTTTTGTAAAGGAGGAAGTGAGAGTTCAGACTAACAGGGACAAATATATAGATATAGTGGGCTAAATTTCAGCACACTTTTTTTCATCTGTGTGGACTGATTCATTTGTGTGGACTGATTTACATTTCTCTCTAAGATCAGATTCCCGAAGAGAGAACAATGGAAAATAGTAATAATATTTATGAAAATATAGAAGATACTGAAGACAAAATATATTATTCAGAAGACAAGAATCTGAATAAACTGGATACTCACAGGACCAGAAAACCCCCCCAAAAAAGCTCAGGTCAGTACACACTTAAGTTCAGTACTCAGTTCAGGTCAGTAGGCTATACTCTTAAGCTTTCTCTCTCTGCCTCATATGCATGTCTTTATAACTGTATTGTTCTGTATAGTGTTTTAGATAATGCCTATCCGTAATCTATCCCTAAACTGTTCTTATTAAAAACGTTTCCCAAGCTTATTAAACAAGCCTTAATCATATACTTATTGACATATCATAAATGTATGTGGTTGAGTGAATGGTTTCAATGTTTTCAGTATGATACAAGCTTTCTATGGATGCAGGTTCAATACTTCCAACACAATGTCCCCTTTGCTTTTTGGGAATTTCCGTATAGTCAGGGTAGTTAACACAGTTTTTCACAACAAGGAGATGTAACAGAAAATTTAAAAAGCCAGAGTAAAGTGTTCTCATCTTGTAGATTAAGCAGGATATGGAGGTGAGGTTGCTGGCACAACTAACATTTAATGGACTTGTAGACAACTTGCACAAATAACAAATAGTGATCTCGATGGAGACACGGAAGGAAGGTCAAAGACCGACAACATACAAGACAAGAAGCAAGCAAGACACAGGTGTAGCACATAAAGGATGACGCAAAGATACTGGTGAAGACTGAACACTAACGGGACACAACAAGGGAGTGTGGCCAACACACAGACACACATCCTTGCGCGTGCACACACATTATAATCATCTTAACTAATAACAATTATCATATATAAGGCAATGGGCAATAGACTATGTGGTGGTTTGGTGTAAAATCAAAACACTGAGACAAATTGAAAAATTCAGTACCTACCAGAGTCTATATGAAAATACTATATATAATTACCAAGCAACAGAGAACTCCACACTGACCACATTGGTCTGAAATTCATGTGATGTACTGTTACACCCAGATTAGTATGTGTTAAGTTGTATGTCAATTGATTATTTGATATTTATATCTTTATTTAAAAAACTATTTTCTTGCTTCACAAACCATCACTACAGGGAGCAGATGTTCCAGACTGACTGCAGTGTGTCTGGGGCTGCTGTGTGTTCTCCTGCTGACTGTCATCATAGTGATGTGGGTCAAGCTCACTGCAGAGAGGGACCAGATACAACTCAGAAACAACAACCTGACTATTGAAAGAGACCAGCTACAGACCAGTTACAACAGATTGACAGTAGAGAGAGACCAGCTTCAGACCAGTTACTACAGATTGACAGTAGAGAGAGACCAACTAAACAAAGAGAGAGAAGAACTCCAAAGAGAGTTTTCTGAACTGAGTGAGTGAACATTTATATGCTGTTACAGTACTGTCCAAAACTCTTAAGCAACCAAGATATGGGTATATGGGTAGTCTAGTCAGTGTTTATTTACTTTAAGTGTGTCATCATTGTAGCAAGCTTCATTTGCTTTTCTCTCATATAGTTCAACAGTTCAATAGATGGTGAGTCTCTGTGCTGGTCTTCCTCTATGTGTACATATAGAGACATCAGTATGTCAATATGATCATCATGCTAAAACCTTTTCAAATAAGTTAATTTCCCATATCTGTCACGTAGGGCTACGCCCCCCTCTCTTAGCTGTCACTCTGGTTCCCTGTTCCTCGTGTCTGTGTTGTTCCTTGCCCGTTATTCCCGTCCTGCTTGACTGTTTCTATGGTTTCCTCCCTGTCTGCCTCGCCCGAGTCGTCATTGTGTCCAGCTGTGACTAGTTTAGTCCTGTGTACTTATATCCCTGTGTTTCCCTAGCCTGTGCAGTCTCTTGTTCACTGTTCTGTGACTCCTGGTCTGTGAGTACTTCTGGTTCCGTTGCCCAGTCGCCCTGTATTTCTGTATCCTGGTTGTCTGGTGTGTCTATGCGTTCTACCCGTGTTTTGTTTAAGTATATCGTTCAGTGCCTTAGTCCCTTGTTGTACTCCGTGTTCAGTTATGCCACTCCGTGTTTCATGTTCGGACTCCTTATCGGATTTGACCACTGACTTCCTGTTTGACCCTGAGTTTGGAATTCCCTTTATTAAATCTCGCTCTCCTCAGCGTTTGTGTCCGCCTCCTCACTCTGCAGCATACGCTGCGTTACAATATCATTCTTAAATGTTATGTGAAATAGTTTTTCAACTTACTGATTATATTTCTTTGAAAATACCATCACAAGGAAAGGCTGAAAAGCAGTGCTGGAAACAGGTCTTCAACTCCAGTATGTACTTCATCTCTACTGAGAAGAGGAACTGGAGTGAGAGCAGACAGGACTGCAGAGAGAGAGAAGCAGACCTGGTGATCATAAACAGCAGAGAGGAACAGGTGAGGGGGGGAGAGAGAGAGGGAGAGAAGCAGACCTGGTGATCATAAACAGCAGACAGGAACAGGTGGGGGGGGGGCAGAGATATCTGATTTTAGACTTTTTATCATACCATGTTATCACAATGACAGGAGTTCATCAGACAAATCCTTGGCAGTATTTATTCTTGGATTGGCTTGACTGATGTTGAAAGAGAGGGAACTTGGAAATGGGTGGATGGATCAGCACTGACTACTGGGTAAGAAACCACTGAACTAAACTCATGATGGAGCTAATATCTCTTGCTCCTCATTACATTATACAACACAGGTGATGTTTTCATTCTCTCTTTCAGATACTGGGACACACTGGAACCCAACAGTCGAGCAGGGGATGAGGACTGTGTCATAACTGGCCAGCCTGGTTTGAACCCTGTGTTTAACTGGGCAGATTATCAATGTAATGTCAGTTTTATTTGGATCTGTGAGAAACCTTTAAAATGACAAAGGGAAAGAGCAACTATAGCCACCTTAATTTAAACATGGTTCCCTAGAAGTTTAATTAAAAGTTTTTAGAAATTGGGATTTTTGTATGTTTTTGGCTTTAAATTAAAATTGGTATAGGCTGATTATCCTTGTATTGACAATTTTTGAGTCTGTATCTGATTAAACCTTATATCTTCACTCTTAATGAGCTTCTGTCTTCTGCTGTGAAGCTGGTATATGAGAGAATTGTGGAGGTTAAGCCAGGAGATAAAATTGGCATTTCTCTTTTCACACATATTGTCAGGGCTGTACCCGGAGCCGCTCCTCCTGTCGCCACAGGAGGGGACTCACGAGTCAGTGCTCGCTCCCGAGCCAACACTCATTCGCAGACCAGCGTTAGTTCATGAACACGTTCGCAAACATAATGTAATCAGCAATGACGACCTGCAGCTGTTCGCCTTCCTATTTAAGGAGGGCAGCTGCAGAGTCTCATTGCTGAGTTGTTTGTTGCCGTCTCCACGCGCTTTCAGCCATCCTTCTCCTTGCGTTCTATGTTTCTTTGTTGCACTTACCTTATTCTTACCTTATCTTAATTTCCCTGAGGGAAACCTCCCAAAGGGATCAATAAAGATCTATCTATCTATCTATCTATCTATCTATCTATCTATCTATCTATCTATCTATCTATCTATCTATCTATCTATCTATCTAGTCGCTGTTTTCCCTGTCGTTGTCGAGTTTTCTCACTTCTTCGCCACTTCTGGCCAATCTTAAGTTTTCCAGCCCTGTTGTTTCTCTATCCAGTTTTGTTCGTTATTTTGAGAAGGGTTTTTCGTTTGCTCCTCGTTGTGGTTTGAGAGCCAGCTACTTCTCCTGGCGTCTTCAGTTTGTTTCTTTTGTTTTGGTTTCCTCGCATTGAGTATTCCGCGATCTTTTTGGTTTCTCTTTCTGTTTCGAGTTTTCCTCCGTTCTTCCCTTTCACCGAGGTTTTTTTTTCTTTTGGCGCTTTTCCCGCATTCCTTTTGGCTGAGGTTTCAGTTCACTGTTTTATTTTGTGATCGGCATTTAGGTCTTCCCTATTCAACATTACATGCGGGTTCGCATTCCAACGCGTAACAGAACAACTCCGCCCTAACTATGGACCCAGCTACATCACAGGAGATAGTGGATTTGAGAACTGCCATTTCACTACAAGGGCAGAGGTTGGGTAATCATGAACAGACACTCTAACAAATATTAGGCCAGTTACAAAACCTAACCGCTGTCATGCAGGCCGCCACGCAAGCAGCACAACAACCTGTCAGCCCAAGCAGCTCTAGTGAGCCCTCTGCTGCAGTGGCATAGTTAGAGCCTGCCCTGCCCGCTCCTAGACATTACACCGGGGACCCTGAGGAATGTAGGGGTTTTTTTGCTTCAGTGCTCACTTGTTTTTGAGCAACAACCCTCGCGCTTCCCTACCGACAAAGTGGCTTGCGTCCTCACTCTCCTCTCAGGCAAGGCGTAGCCTGGGCGACACCCATATGGGAGAACCAACCTGACCTATGCGCATCTTATGAACGGTTTTCCCAGGCCATGCAGGGAAGCGTTTTATCACCCTGCCTCTGGAGGCGTAGTGGGCGCCCGGTTACTGCGTATACGCCAAGGCAAGCGTTCCATGTCTGACTACTCTTTGGAGTTCATGACGTTGGCCGCCAAGAGTGGGTGGGGTGCTACAGCATTGTTGGCCACCTATCAGGAGGGGCTGAACCATGATTTGAATGATGAATTAGCCGTTCTTGACCCCCCTGATAATTTAGACTCCTGCATAACTCTTACCGTCTGGCTCGATAACAGGCTACGTGAACGGAAATAGCGGCGTCGGTCTCAGCCCACGGACTCCTCATATGCCGTCAAATCTAGCTCTGTTCCTGAGGAGGATGAGGTGAGAGACCAGCCCATGCAGACAAGACCAGCCCATGCAGTTAGGCCATACCCGCCTGACACAGCAGGAGAGACATTCAAGCATGCTAGGGGGTCGCTGCCTATATTGCGGAAAAGAGGGGCACGAACGAGCCGATTGCCCCAGCTTACAGGGAAAAGAGCAGGTCCGCCGGTAGAAGGGAGGCCTCCGGTGGGCCTTTCTAGTTCTCCCCATCTGTGTGGTCTCACACTCCACGTGGGGTTGTCATGGCGTGGGGCTGACGAACACCGGTTAATCGCGTTCGTCGACTCAGGTGCGGCAGGGAACTTCATATATGCCGCTCTGGTTGAAGACCTACAGATACCTCTGGTTCACTTAGGGACGCCCCTCGTTGTGGCTGTGGTTGATGGACGTTATCTTGTCTCAGGAGAGGTCAATAAACAAACCATTCTGCTTGACATGAAAATAGGGGGGCATGCCGAACGTATAACCCTGTATGTCATTAGAAGAGGTGTATTCAACTAAGGATTTTCATAGTCGAATCTGATTTGTCAGATTTTCCCTTTAGTCGACTAATAGTCGAATCAGGGTTTTTTTTTCTAAAGCACCTAAAACATGATCCTGTTCTCATTCAGGACTTTTTTTTTGTGTGCGTTGTGTGTAGGTTCGCATTCCGACGTGTAACACATATAACTGTTATCAGTACGCTGCTACTGACACACTGTAAATTCCCATAACAAAATGGTTTCCATTATATTTTACATTTCTGCTAAGTGAGCAGGCCATGATGACACAACAGGGCCGGCCCTTCCATTAGGCGACATAGGCAAATGCTAGGGGAGCCGGCTGTCCAGGGGGGCGCTCGCGTGCATGCGTTTTTGTTTTTTTTTTTTTTTTTTTTTTAACAAATGAACAATTAATAAATGTGAAAACAAGCAAAGTCCACATAATCATAATTTCATTGTTTAATAATATTAGTCAAATTAATAATTCTTATAATAACAACACACGACACCTCTCACCCACGCGCCAACCCGCCCTCCCGCGCGCGCTCTGCGCACCTCGTTACTGTTTCTCTGTGGGGAAAAAGACACCACAGAGTGAGTGACATCTCCTCAAAAAGACGTCAAAAAGGCAGAAGTCCTCTGGTGCCCAGGGTAGAAAAATGAGAAACGTGGAGGAGGAAAGGTGGCAAAAAACAGGTAATATAATGGTAATATGTGGTGAATTAACACTATACCATTGGCGAAGCGTCAGGGACTTCAACGCCTTCTCTGAAGGTTAATTGATTTTAAAAAGGATGCTTTATCTATTATATGTAATATATGTTAATAACGCTTCACCAATAATTTGTATTTTTCCTATAAATCGGCTTTCAAATCCACTTTTCGTACTTGTGCTTGAAAAAAACCTCAGCGGTGAAATAAAAAATCAACCAATCAGAATATTTCACACCGTTGTTTCTAGGTAAAAGAGAGAAAGGCCCTTTTACATTGAGAGCTTTTATTATAGATTGGCAGTTTTATCAACCAATCATATTATCAAATTAGAATCGTGGGGGCGTGCTCCAATGGTCTCATTTTTATTTGAAACAAATCCAAAATGTTGCCAATCTGTAGCTGTTGTGTTTTTCTTTGAAACCAGCTCGCTTGACTCACAACTAACACTCAATCGTCATTGTGGCTTTTTCCCCTCTGTATGATCTTAGTGAAAACCGCCACTGTCATCATACTGCCCAATCCTAGTAGGTGCTATGATTAGCTTAGCTTAAATAAATATATATACTAAAACACACATATGCTCCTCTGTTCATTGTGGATGCACTTTTGAAATAATAATGTTGCAATAGGCAAATTGCCCTGATTTGCACTGGTGGTAGTTGTTGTTTTTAGTTTCTTTTTTTTATTTATTATTAATATTTAAAAGTTGTTCTCTGCACTATGTTATGTAAAATCGTTTTAAAATATTTTTTGTGCAACACCTTTATATTTATTGCTTGTTATATGGTAATATTTAAGTCATTTGCTTTTTATTTGTTTCTTTAATAGTGACACAATCAACCCGATGATTGATGGTACAGGGGGCACCAACCAAAATCTCGCCTAGGGCACCACATTGGTCAGGGCCGGCTCTGTGACACAATATAACAATTATCAAGATGTTCTTATCCCAGAAGAAGTTCCTTGGTATTTTACCTGAACATTTGTAAAATATGTAATAAATACCTGCTGTAGCTCATTCCTCTCATGAACCACATGATATCAATTCATTTCTGAAGGGTAGCAATCAGTTGTTTCCTTTAGTCTGCATTTAACTAAATGAATGAATGTTCAATTTATATAGCACCTTTCAGAATACCCAAGGCACTTTACAATTTTAACACAGGTACAAGTCTCAGACAACCAATCACACCGGCGAGAAGCGGCAGCCAATCGCGCACAGCGTACTCTCTACAGGGATCCACAGCCCCCTGGGGGACTGAATGGGGTGCAGGAAGGGGAGAGAGGACAGACCCTAGTGGCAGAGCACCATCCACCACTGGGCATACAAGCACACACACATTCATGCACACTGAAACAACTACTTTTTATTGAACAGAGAGAGACAGACTTTGTCAGGGACTCCCAATTTACGTAACCTCCATGTTTTGGACTGTGGGAGGAAACTGGAGATCCCGGAGGAAACCCACGCAAACACAGGGAGAACATGGAAACTCCACTCAGATAGGGACTTGAACCCAAGACCCCAGCGCTGAGAGGCAAACATGCTAACCACTAAGCCACCGTGCTGCCCACAACCTATGGCTGAATCAGGCTGGTATCCCAGGTACTATGATTTCACTTGACGCCTTTCAAGTTTCACCACATTCAACATCAAATCTACTACTACTGCCGCTCTGGGTTTTCGGTGCTTTAACACTGGGCCCTGGGCAAGAAAGCATTTCATCTTGTACTTGTACAATGTATGACCAATGAATCTGATTCTGTCTTTTGGAGAGCATTGTCAGGGTAACCATAATCCCGTCCACTCACGAAAATGACACCAAAAATGACACCAAATGTTTTCCATCCCTAATAAACCTGGTCTGAATGATTGTGTGTCTGCATGTCCGGTGATGGATAATGCTGTGTCCCGAGTGTTAACTCCCCCCCCCCTCTAAGGGCCTGTGTCAGAACCCCTAAGTACTTTCTAAATAAGCTTTCTTGTGAATAGGTTTTGACTTGAAGAGTTTGGAGAAATCAGACTCTAATTTCACTTGAAGTGGTGTTTAACTAACTTTTAGAAGTGTTATTTTAATGGAGGTGATTGGTCAGTTAACTTGTAAATCTGATTAATATTCTTTCCTTTATCTGGAGGGGGTTTATGTAGAGAGGGGCTCTTCTGTCCATGATATTCCACAGAATCCATATAAAACACATGAAAAGAGATACCTAGAACAAAGAAAAACGCAGAAGTTCAGAGCACGATGTGGTGTTTAACTCCTCAATGACGTAGTAAAATGTCTGAATGCTGTGTCTTGTCTGTCCTTGCGACAAAGTACTAATTGTAGCAGAGTGGGATTTTGTAGTAGTTCCACTAATTGATTCCTGGTAAATCGCTGAGCAGTCCTGTTTAAAATCAGGCTGCTTGGATGTGCTTCTTCATTTTTCACTCCCTTTCCATAATACCCAACTATGGAAGCATATTGCTGCCAAGAATGTTTAAAAAAAATCTTCAGCATGTCATTATTACGAGATCCTTATGTCGTTTTTGTGCAGTAGCGCCCCTAGTGGTCCCACAGCCAGGCAAAATCTGTTTATCCACAAAAAATAACTAATATAGCCAAAAATTCTTAAAACGCAAACACAACATACCGATTGTATTTTTAAAACAAGTATAACTGCCTGCATACCGATTTCATCCATCTACACGTAACTGTTCGCGAGAAATCCCATTCTGGACACACCGTGTTTACATGTGGTTTACACATGCAACTTGACTCGCCCTTTAAATTGCCCTTTTAAAAAGTCTATAATGTAAGATTACCATGTTTTGTCACCTAAAATTCACTTACTATCAAAACATCCATATCACACTTTCAAACAGCATATGGAATATTGGTAAATACCTTAATTTATTTGCTCACGACATCTTTATAAAAATCTTTATAATTCTCTCCTTTGCTGCGAGCAGCAAAAAATTCTCAGCGAGTTTTTCCGCGACATTGCAGCATCGTTTTACCTAATCTGTTCTTGAATTGCAAAGCTGCATCTGTTAAATTTTGAATTCTGTAGCTTTTATTGGTCTGAAGGGGGGTTGTGGTTTTTAAGGCGTCATTTCAGTGCCAAAACTAGGGGCAGCAAAAACACATTTCAGGAGCATAAATATGTCGCGAGCACAGAAAGCCGAATTGCGTGTGCGTTTGTGTTAGTGTGCATGCTCAAACTGTCTTTTTTCACACTGGGGGTGAAGGGGTGTTTTTGGCACTTTGGAAGTGGAGTCATGGGTGGTTTTGGCACTTTGGGGCTTTACATTCAGCTTTACGTGTAAAGTTATTTGATTACTTGATATTTATATCTTTATTTTTAAAAATATTTTCACAAATCAATAGGAGACCCAGATGTTCCAGACTGACTGCACTGTGTGTTCTCGTGCTGACTGTCATCATAGTGCTGTGGGTCAAGTTCACTGCAGAGAGAGACCAGTTACAGACCAGTAACAATAACCTGACTATAGAGAGAGACCAGTTACAGACTAACCTGAGAAACCAGAAGGAGCAATTACAGAAGGGCAATTGATGAAGAATGATGAGCTGAAGCAAACATTGGGTGTTATTGGTGAGTAAATCTGAAATTAGGAAATCAATGTAAACAGCACTCAGCACCTACAGGAACTGTTATAGAGTCTACTCACTATACTTGTGTGCAATAACTGCAATAGTGTCACGGTGACAGCTCCGGACCCCTCCTTGTGGGTGTGTCGTTATGTTGTCTGCATGCCATTATGTCCATGTTTGTAGTTCCCTGGATGTGGGTTGTTAGTGAGCGTGTTCGTTAGTGTCACATATGCCTTGTCTCGTGATCACTGGGGAATGTGTTCAGCACCTATTTAATGTGCATTTGCGCAATGTCTCATGCTCGTCTTTGTCATAAGCCCATGTCAGTTCTGTGTTGTGTGTATCATATATCGCTGTGCGCTAATTGCGCTGCTTGTTTAAGTGTGGAAATAAATGTGTTTGTGCAACGCACTTGCCTCGTCGTGCCTGCCATCCAACGTTACACCATTCTTTAAAAAACTTCCTTTCATCTAGTTTCATCAAGTTGGATGTGCTACAATGTGACTGTCAGACACACAATTTGTCTATAAATATACTGTACAAGACAGGCACAATTTTGAAGTATTGAAATCCAGGGGAAATTCTGTATTACATTGAGCATTAGGAAAATGAAGAGCAGATGTTTCTGATTGGCTGCAGTACCAGATTAGAATGAGGAAGTACACTAGAAAAGATACTGGGCAGCACCCCAAAATCTCTGTGTCTGAGAGATACGTCGATTTTGGGGAAGAAAATGAATCTTACTGATAACACCCAAATCTACATAGTCCAAAACACCAACAATACTCCTTATCTAAAGAAGCAGTAGCAGGTATAACAGAAGTGCACAGGAAACCCAGCTAGTGCGGTGCACTGTGGTAATAAAGTTCTCCATGCTGCCCATCAGTAAAGCAAGATTACTTTATTTTCTTTGTACATGTTTGTCGCACTTGGACTGGATACGTGATCAGAGTTGTTTATTGTCAGGCGTTGCTATGGAAGGTTAATGCTAATAAAGATCAGTACATACTGTCACGTTGAGGCGAGGGTGAGGCAAACAGCCAAGATGACACGTCATTTAAACATAAGCGGAATATTAATTAGTGAAATAGTGCATAGCGCTAGTAGAAACACGTGACTCAATGACGGTCAACGAACAAGAACTGATAAAGACGTGGACTAACACACACTTAAATAATCAGACATAAACAAGACACGTGCTTCAGCTTACACACCAGCATAAACGCACGTGGACAGAATGCACATAAACACAGGTACACGTGGACATGAACAAACACACAGACGTGCCCTAGGGGGGTGTAGAAAAGCAATACATATAAAAGCAATACAGCTTAAAACAAAACTCAGATGTGGACAGATGAATCTCACAGTGCCTATTAGAAGAATAAAAATCAACTACAATACAATGAACACCAACACATGACAGGGTGTAGTGCCTGTGCTTACTTCTGGCTCCACTCTTTTAGAAATGCTGCCATAACTAGATCTGCTGGAGTCCATCACTGTACACTATGTTCCACTAATTTAGACTCCTCAGTATTGGACATGTCTAATAACCCCTACACCTGATGTCATGCTGTTAGTGAGCCTGAAGGAGAATGGGTCCAACATTTGAGTCTTGGTTCCTCTCAAGTAGAATTTAAGTGGAATATATAACAAAAACATTAATGTTTGTCTTAGCTTACTGGTACAATTCATCTCAAAACTAGAGTGTGTGCATTTGAGTGCTGGAAAGGCAGAGATTAAATTCCTGCATGTGACACATTTGGTTCTCTGTTGTGCTGTATGTGGTCCTGCGATATTCTGGCCTCATTTGTTTGTTTTTATTTTCTGAAGAGTTTACAGACGACATGGTCAGATAGTTGAATTCTCTTTTTAATGACTTCAACAGGTCACAGCCTAATTTCACATTATCTTTAGCAAGCAGACACCCATGATGTAACTTTAGTAAAGGAGGAAGTGAGAGTTCAGACTAACAGGGACAAATATATATTAGTATAGTGGGCTATATTTCAGCATTTTGTGTGGACTGATTTACATTTCTCTCTAAGATCAGATTCCCGAAGAGAGAACAATGGAAAATAGTAATAATATTTATGAAAATATAGAAGATACTGAAGACAAAATATATTATTCAGAAGACAAGAATCAGAATAAGCTGGATACTCACAGGACCAGAAAACCCCCAAAAAAATCCTCAGGTCAGTACACACTTAAGGTCAGTACTCAATACAGGTCAGTATACTCTTAAGCTTTCTCTCTCTGCATCATATGCATGTCTTTATAACTGTATTGTTCTGTATAGTGTTTTAGATAATGCCTATCCGTAATCTATCCCTAAACTGTTCTTATTAAAAATGTTTCCCAAGCTTATTAAACAAGTTTTTTTATATGATATATTTAATCCATCCATCCATTATCTGAACCGCTTAATCCCACTAGTCAGGGTCACGGGGGGGCTGGAGCCAATCCCAGCATCTCCGGGCGAAGGCAGGGTACACCATGGGCAGGTCGCCAGTCCACCGCATGGCCAACACACACACCTACGGGCAATTTAGAGTAATCAATCAACCTAACACGCACGTCTTTAGACTGTGGGAGGAAACCCACACAGGTACAGGGAGAACATGCAAACTCCACACAGAGCGCTAACCACCACACCACCATGCCGCCCATGATATATTTAATCATATACTTATTGACATATCATAAATGTATGTGGTTGAATGAATGGTTTCATTGTTTTCAGTATGATATATTATTATATACTATATTATTATATATTATATATATATTATTAATATATATAATATATAATATGCGGGTTCAATTCTTCCCACACACTGTCCTCTTTGCTTTTTGGAAATTTCCGTATTGTCAGGGTAGTTAACACAGTTCTTCACAACAAGGAGATGTAACAGAAAATTTAAAAAGCCAGAGTAAAGTGTTCTCATCTTGTAGGTTAAGCAGGATATGGAGGTGAGGTTGCTGGCACAACAACTTGCACAAATAACAAATAGTGATCTCGATGGAGACACGGAAGGAAGGTCAAAGACAGACAACATACAAGACAAGAAGCAAACAAGACACAGGTGTAGCACATAAAGGATGTGACATAAAGATACTGGTGAAGACTGAACACTAACGGGACACAACAAGGGAGTGTGGCCAACACACAGACACACATCCATGCACGAAGACACATATTATAATCATCTTACTATCAATGAAAATGATCATATATATAAGGCAATGGGCAATAGATTATGTGATGGTTTGGTGTAAAATCAAAACCCTGAGACAAATTGAAAAATTCAGTACCTACCAGAGTTTATATGAAAGTACTATATATAAATACCAAGTAACAGAGAACTCCACACTGACCACACTGGTCTGAAATTCATGTGGTGTACTGATCCTCGCAGATTATTATGTGTAAAGTTGTATGTTAATTGATTACTTGATATTTATATCTTTATTTAAAAAAATATTTTCTTGTTTTACAAATCAACACCACAGGGAGCAGATGTTCCAGACTGACTGCAGTGTGTCTGGTGCTGCTGTGTGTTCTCCTGCTGACTGTCATCATAGTGTTGTGGGTCAAGTTCACTGCAGAGAGAGACCAGCTAAAGAAAGAGAGAGAAACACTACTTTCTGAAATGGGTAAGTGATCAATTGCAGACTATTACAGTATTAAGCATCTGAAATTTCATTTATTTTGTGGTTGTACAGGGTGTCCGTGTGGTCTTAAAAAGTATTAAAAGTTGAGAAATCAATTTAGGAAAAATTTAAACCCTTAAAAAGTATTACAAATCCTTAATCACGATTTTGGGGGTATTGAATTCATATTTTAGCTTTGCCTAAACAACAAAAAGTATCCATGAATGTATTTATTTTCCTCACTGCAACTAACAGCATTTTTGGGGCCAAAGATATTTCAACGAATTTAGGGTAACTTTGGGGTGCTGATTCTGAATATGTCATCAGTTTTTCCAGATTGGCTTAAGTTTTTGAGATTTTTCGTGAAATGTGTAAAAAAAAAGACGTAATTTGCTACACGCGCATTAACTTTTTTATTTTATTTTATTTAAAATAGGCCAAATACACTTTTTTTATGAAGTCTGTTATGTTTCTTCTATGTTTTTGCAGTGTATATTCACCACAAATGTAACAGAATGTGTCTGGATCGTTAAGATAACTTCTTCTTGATGAGTTCATGCTTTTCACTGGAAAACAGACAACAACATAAAGTTAGTGCAAAAATCAAGCTATGAACAAACTTTTAGAACACTAATTAACAAAAAACTATATTGAGAACTGCTCAGTTCAAGTACTAATCCCAAGAAATTAATGAGATGATGCGTCGCATTTACCAACAAGTGCTATAAATAAGATACCAGAAATCTCAAAAACTTGAGCCAATCTGGCAAAACTGATAGCATATTCAGAATCAGCACCCCACAAATACCCCAAATTCATTAAAATATTTTGGACACCAGTAATTTTTTTTTTTTTGTTGACCTGTGTTATTGATTTAACACTAGAAGTCCCAGAGAAGGGTCTTTCAACACTTCTACTATCGGAACCCAGAGAAGGGTCGAGAGAACTGAAGGATTTTAGCTAACACCCTATTATCAGCTGTAAGCAGGCACTTTTGTTCTGTAAATAAGGCCATTACTGGCGCACCACAGGAGGGGGCATGCTTCAGCTCACAACTAATTGTTGTTTTTCATTGAGTTTGGCCATTTAGTTTCTAGTTAGTTCTATTCAGTTTATTGTATTTTATAATATAAAGGTTATATATATTGTATTTAGTTTAGTTTTATCTGAGCAACAAAGCACAAACAATAAATTATTTTTTTATATTTTAAATAGAAAATTAGAAATTTTATAGCCAGGTACATGTGAGTAATGACCAGAAGCATTTGTGTCTAAGTCAGGAGGACTGAAATTTCAGCATGAGAAACATACAAAAGAACAACTGTTATGTTTCCATGCTTTTTTATGTTCCATGCTTTTTATTATTGCCATAAAATTATACAAAAAATACAAGGAATAAAACAATTTCACACATATTTACAATAGGCTGCAGTGCAGGGCTGTGTGTGTGTGTGTGTGTGTGTGTGTGTGTGTGTGTGTGTGTGTGTGTGTGTGTGTGGCATGTCCTTCTTGTGTGACTAGCACTTTAGCAGTCACTCAGCAGTCTGTCAGAACATGCCTGGCACTGCCAGGGTATCTCCCTGGTACATTTGCCACACGTGTATCTGTAGCAGTCCACACATCTCACATTTGCACAATTGTTCATGAGTGTTCTCATCAGAGCATTCACATACAACTATCTACCCAGTCTGCCAGTCCCTCATTTGGGGAGAAAGCTACAGTATTGTGGCTATTCCCACTTTAGTGACCCCATTTTGTTTCTCTTTCACTCAGACAATAAAATATTCCAATACAGTGAGGACATGCACCTAAGATAGAAATTTCAGACCCCTCCATGATTAAAAATTGTCTAAATTGTCTAAAGTAGGGAATAGCCACAATAGTGTAGGTTTCTCCCCAAATGAGGGAGTGGCAGACAGAGTGGATAATTGTATGTGAGTGCTCTGTTGAGAACATTTCAACTTTATTGTATATATTTCTAAACTTACATCATGTCCTCTGTAGCTTCTGCTCTCAGCCAGGCCCTCTGACTGCCTCTCTCACATTATGCATGTCCCCTGCACAACAATGCAGCTGGGGGATGGGCAGACACACTCAGGACCAGCTTACAGACTTTTGCATGACCTTTTTTGAGGTGGATCAACACAATTAATTTGGTAATTTTTTTCAAAATTGTTATTTTGAACCCACTTATCTTTTTTAGAAGAAAAACATTACTAACATTACTACATTTCTACCTGAGCCTGCCAAAAGCCAGTGCTGAGGTATTTTGGATCATGAGGCCATGAGGCCATCCTTTGTCATGCAGCCACTTCTAGGTAGACGGGGGGATGGGTGATAGTGTGAGCTATGTTGATCCATTGACTCAGACGTAGAAGAAAAGACCCTTTCAGAGAAATCTGAACTTTAGCTATTTTGACCAATAATCATGTCACCTTTTGCAGTGAGAAAAAAATCCAAAATTAGTACAAAGGAGCAGACTTGAGATGTTTTGGAATTATAGTTCAAATAATGTCTGTCAGTTTTATAATAAAGAGAAAGATGACTGTAGCCACCTACATGTGGATGAAAATTCATGTCACCACACATTTCACTTACTCTGTTGACTGAGAAGCAAGGATAGCAAAGGTTTCCAGTACACAGCAGGCTTTGGACATGATCCTGGAGGGGCCGTGGGCGGGTGGGGTTCCCTGGTCTTTCTCTGCCTGCCTCTGGCCTCTGGGGCCTTGCTAATAAGTACATTCTGTACATTTATCCTATGTTGCACTTACATAAACACACACACTCACACACACATACATCAGTCATTTGTGCTGTATGTCTTACTTTCTGCTCTTCATTTAGTAGCAGCAGTTGGTGAATCATTTGAGCTGTTTTTTCTGCTCTTCTGTCTTTTCCCTTTTTAGTTTCTCCCCCCCTCTTTTCTCTCCTGTCCTGTATGGTTCACCTAACCCCAATTGTTTTTATCACTATTGTACTGTATTATACAGAATTGTTTTCTTTTGATCCTTACATGAAAACAAAGTTGTCCTCCAAAGGTGAAAGGGTGGAGGTGGGCCAAAAAAAGGTTTGAAAAGCCCATATGAAGCAATTTTCAAGCCTAGGGTCACAAACGTCACACACAACACATTGTTAGTTTTCAAAGAGTAGTGAAAATCTGTAGTAGTGATATCTCTTTTGGTAAGATTTCCTAAATTTCCTATTTTTGTTTGCTGGTTATGGCTGTATTTGGAAGACACACACATGCGAAATCTTGATCTTGAAGTTAAAATTGCTCAATAATATTATTCTATTTCAAGTAGCTGAGGGTTTTTTGTATACATTGATGTAAAAACATTTTTACCTATTAGCAGTTTTTCAAAAGACAAAACTACTTAAAATAAGGTTAAAAATATCAGAGCCATTTTGACTAATCAATATGCCACTTATATGCCATTATAATTCAAATATTATGTTTGTGTCAATTTCACATTATTTCAACCTTTCACAAATCAAATCTCAAACATATGGTTCTGTAGATGAGGAGACTTCTTGCAAGAGATCTTGCACAGTCTCATATGGCAGCCAAGGAGGTGCAAGCTTTCAGCAGCAACCACCCATACCTGACACACGCCTCATTTACATAACACTGAAGGCAAGTTCAGCTCTTCTCCCCCCTGCTGATTCCTCAGGCAATGGGCACTTTTGCAAATGAATGGATGTTAATTGGAGCCACCAGAGGTGTCAGTTTGGACTAAGGTTCTTTGGACCCTCTTTTGGGACTTCAGGGGGGTGGTTAAAATTTCAGGGACTTCTAGTGTTAATAAGGGGAACTCCATAATCGTGGTCAAAAGGGCAGGCAGGAGTACTAACCGGAGAGCCATCCAGATAAGACAAATACAAAGGCATAACGAACACAGAATGATACGAACAAGGCAGGGAAACAAGAAGTGATAGTAAAACAACAGAGATGGAAAATACCAGAACAGCGATGACAGAAATAATCCACAAAAAGAACAAACAGGCTAGGGAAACACAGGGACTAATACACCGAACTAAACTGGACACAGAGGAAGACAATGGCGACATGGTCGTGGCAGATGGGGGAAACCATGGAGACAGACACGCAGGGAACAACACAGACACAAGGAGCAGGAACCCGAAGTGACAGCTAGAAGAGCGGGGCATAGCCCTACGTGACATTTTGTAAGTTGCTGATTACAACTCAACACTAGGACTCCCAGCATTTTCATTCCACACTTATTCTACCTGGCCAGGTGGGCAATTCTGTGGACAATCGCATCCCATTAGGCCATCCTTTGTTATGTACATGCAGCCACTTATAGGTAGACGGGGGGGGGGGGGGGGGGGGTGGTGTGAACTATCAGTTCATTGTACTGCTGGATGTGTTTATTGACACAGATGATGAAGTCCAAAATGTTGCAGGATAGCTGAGTGGCGCTTGCAAAAAAACTGAAAAACTGAGCTAGAAGTTTCAATATACAATACATATTATATAATATATATATAACAGTTTTTTTTACAGGTTTTTCCCAATAAATTTTACAGTTTTTTCCTGTATTTTAAAATGACAGGGAAAGTGTATTACAATTACCAGAACAAACTGTTTATTTAAAAATGTCATGTGATTTAACAAGAAAAATCTGTATAAATTAAATACATTATAAATCTGTTTTTTAACAATTCTTAGATAATAATTTTAACTAAACAAACTGTAAAAAGAAAGTAATATTGATTAATCTTATTGAGACAAAGTAATAGAATCTTCTGGAATTAATTTCAAGGAAATATTACAAGACAACATTGATGCATGTTTTAATTTAAGTTTTGACATGTTAAATATGTGATTTTCATGTTATAAAAGTGAGTAAAAAGTAAAATGTTCTTGACTGTGATTTATTTTTATATTTATAACATACATAAAGAGTTAAGGCGTTCCAGATCCATCTCATTTTCAATCCACTATTAAATATGCACTGTATCTGTATCACTGTATCTACACTGTAAACCCGGATTAGGTTTTAATAAATTATTTGTCACGTGCGGCTACGCCCCCTCTCCTAGCTGTCACTCTGGGTTCCCTCGTGTCTGTGTTCTTGCCCGTTTGTCCCGCCCTGCTCGTTAGTTTTATGAATCCCTCGTTTGTTACCACGCCCCTGTGTCATTGTCATCACCTGTCCCTAGTTTAGTCTGTGTATAAAAGCCCCTGAGTCTCCCTTGTCCTTGGTCCGGTATTTTGAATTGATTTGTGATCGTGTTTATCCCACCGCTGTTCTCTGTGCCTGACCGTTTCGTGTTTCTCCTGTTTTCCGTGCCCCCTGTCTTGTGATGCCTGTCTTTGCCTGTTTTACGGACTGCCCTCCTGTTATCGACCCTGCCTGGCTATCCGACGATGATTACGGTATTCCCCTGAATAAATCTCGCTCTTCTCAGCACTTGTGTCCGTCCTCTCGCTCCGTGGCGCAAGCCACGTTACATTATTTTAGTAATCATTAATTATTATTTCATGTTTCGTAAAAAATATTGCCATTACTAAATAAAACTAGTTGTTATCATTATTGAGCTGAAATAGGCATTGCAATGATCATGTTAAGTAAAGATAACTGAATATGTTAAGTTTATGATTGGTAGGGGTGGGGCCTGTTTGAATCGGACCACTGCACAGTGTGCATGAAAAGTTGTTCTGGTTGTGCATATTGTTTGAAGAACCTTTCGTTATCACCCCGCTGCAGCCCAAATGTATGAGTTTTGAAATCAGTGTTTCTTCAAATGAGTATTTGCAACGTTGTCAGCTTTCAGTGCATGTAACTTATTTAGTTAACGCGTAATATATTTTTATCGGTTCATATAGCGCTAGAACATGTGTCTGGCATTCCTGTCCGATCATAGTTTAACTATAACCGTAGCGTTGAAATGTGTGTTCTGACGGTTCGGAGTTTATGGCTCATTTTAACTATTAATGTTATATATATTTTTATATTGAAGCGTCGGTCCAATGGGGGACGGCGCTACTTCCCATGAGTCCCTGCGACTCCGGTATCGTTCACTGTTAATGTGATGTCTATGCATGTGTTGATTAATTGTGTACTTGATTATGTGCATTACTTGGTTTAAGTCCCCCTTCATCAATTTATGTAGTTGTACTGTGTGAATTATTCTATGCCATGTTTGTGTAGTGTTGTCGTGTTATTGCCGTTCTCTCATGTTTTGTGTCTAAATTAAGTCTCATCTGCGTGATCGTGGGGTCTGGCGTGATTATGTTGTTGAGGCAGTTTGAATTAAAAAAGCCTTGTGCTGCGGTGGATCTGTTTGCTACCTTTCCTTCCTACACCACACGGCAATATTGATATAATTGAATGTGAACTAGAGTAAAGACCACATTCAATTTTAGGAATATTTCCTGTAAAATGACAGTGTTGCATGTTAAGTGTTATAATCACCGTTTTTTTACAGTTTATGTATGTTTTTAAATTTACAGTACTTATCTGTTTTTTTACATAAACTGTAAAAAAACGGTAATTTTCTAGAAACAGGGGCGCCAGAAAATTGCCGTTTTTTTACAGTTTATGTATGTTTTTAAATTTACAGTACTTATCTGTTTTTTTACAGTAATTTTCTGGCGCCCCCATTTCCAGAAAATTACCGTTTTTTTACACTTTTTTTTTTTACAGTGTATAATTAATATATATAATATACAATATAATACACTGCTCAAAAAAATAAAGGGAACACTCAAATAACACATCCTAGATCTGAATGAATGAAATATTCTCATTGAATACTTTGTTCTGTACAAAGTTGAATGTGCTGACAACAAAATCACACAAAAATCATCAATGGAAATTAAATGTATTAACCAATGGAGGCCTGGATTTGGAGCCACACACAAAATTAAAGTGGAAAAACACACTACAGGCTGATCCAACTTTGATGTAATGTCCTCAAAACAAGTCAAAATGAGGCTCAGTATTGTGTGTGGCCTCCACGTGCCTGTATGACCTCCCTACAACGCCTGGGCATGCTCCTGATGAGGTGGCGGATGGTCTCCTGAGGGCTCTCCTCCCAGACCTGGACTAAAGCATCCAATGCTTTGGTGCAATGTGACGTTGGTGGATGGAGCGAGACATGATGTCCCAGATGTGCTCAATCAGATTCAGTTCTGGGGAACGTGGGGGCCAGTCCATAGCTTCAATGCCTTCATCTTGCAGGAACTGCTGACACACTCCAGCCACATGAGGTCTAGCATTGTCCTGCATTAGGAGGAACCCAGGGCCAACCGCACCAGCATATGGTCTCACAAGGGGTCTGAGGATCTCATCTCGTACCTAATGGCAGTCAGGCTACCTCTGGTGAGCACATGGAGGGCTGTGCGGACCTCCAAAGAAATGCCAGCCCACACCATTACTGACCCACTGCCAAAGGATGTTGCAGGCAGCAGATCGCTCTCCACAGCGTCTCCAGACTGTCACGTGCTCAGTGTGAACCTGCTTTCATCTGTGAAGAGCACAAGGCGCCAGTGGCGAATTTGCCAATCCTGGTGTTCTCTGGCGAATGCCAAGCGTCCTGCATGGTGTTGGGCTGTGAGCAAAACCCCCATCTGTGGACGTCAGGCCCTCATAGCATCCTCATGGAGTCGGTTTCTAACCGTTTGTGCAGACACATGCACATTTGTGGCCTGCTGGAGGTCATTTTGCAGGGCTCTGGCAGTGCTCCTCCTGCTCCTTCTTGCACAAAGGCGGAGGTAGCGGTCCTGCTGCTGGGTTGTTGCCCTCCTACGGCCTCCTCCACGTCTCCTGGTGTCCTGGCCTGTCTCCTGGTAGCGCCTCCAGCCTCTGGACACTACGCTGACAGACACAGCAAACCTTCTTGCCACAGCTCGCATTGATGTGCCATCCTGGATGAGCTGCACTACCTGAGCCACTTGTGTGGGTTGTAGAGTCCGTCTCATGAGTGTGAAAGGACCACCAACATTCAAAAGTGACTAAAACATCAGCCAGAAAGCATAGGTACTGGGAAGTGGTCTGTGGTCCCCACCTGCAGAACCACTCCTTTATAGGGGGGGGTCTTGCTAATTGCCTCTCATTTCCACCTGTTGTCTATTCCATTTGCACAACAGCAGGTGAAATTGATTCACAATCAGTGTTGCTTCCTAACTGAACAGGTTGGTTTCTCAGAAGTGTGGTTGACTTGGAGTTATATTGTGTTGTTTAAGTGTTCCCTTTATTTTTTTTGAGCAGTGTATATCAATATTAACCACACCCCCTAACATCATTTATTCAGTCCTCCGTGCCGAGTGCCTTGGATCTGCCCACATGTGGTTAAAAATCCAGCAGCGATCTTAAACAAGTAAGTAATGATTAAGGCGTGAATCCAGATGTGCCACATGTTGGGAGACAAATGCGGCAGCCTTGTCTCCTGCCCGTTGTCTCCTGTTTATGCCAGCAAAGAAGTGGAGATATAATGACAAAAGAAAGCTTAAAAAGAAGGTAGATCATTATTTAGGTAAAAAAATTAGTTGTGAAAAAAAAATCAGTATTAACATCAGATAATTGTTTTAATTGGTTTACTGCACTAATACTAATGACCTAGTAACTGTATGGTACACTTGACATGTCCAGAGTGCTCCCACAGGTTTTATTTAACATGAAATAATTTAACTAATATTAATAATAATAATAATAATAATAATAACAAATATGTGTGTATGCAAAGTCTCTTTTTTGGTAATCACCACTGTACTATATTTCAGTTCTCCACACAACTCACTCCAGAGTTTCACACTGCCACTGAACACAACATTAGCACAATAACTCAACACCGTACATTTTGTTGTGAGTAGTTCTACCCTATGGTGATGCTGGTTGTAATGAGAATTTGACAAAACCACATTGCATTACACAGTACTACCATAAAGGGAGTGTAATAGAATATTAACATCGGGTATTATGCATAAACATAGACACATGGCTAGAAAAACAAAAGGTCCACTTGACAGGTGGGGGCGGGGGTGGGGGCGTTTTTTTACTTCATGCTTTTAAGGGGCAAACAGACGGTTAATTTTCTGGTTATGACTCGTCTTTGCCGGCATTGCACAGCTGGGTGTCATCTTACCTTGTTCTTTGGCAACTATAATCTGTCAGTGAAACCTCCTGTCACGTAGGGCTACGCCCCCTTCTCTTGCTGTCACTTCCCTGCTCCTCGTGTCTGTGTTGTTCCCTGCTTGTCTGTTCCCATGGTTTCCCTGTCTGCCACACCTGTGTCGTCAGTGTCTTCACCTGTGTCTAGTTTAGTTCTGTGTATTTATAGTCATGTGTTCCCCTAGTCTGTATAGGTTTGTTGCGGTCAGTTTGTTATTTACAGTTACATTTACGGAATTTGGCAGACGTCCTTATCCAGAGCGACTTACATTTTTATCTCATTTTTTTCATACAAGTGAGCAATTGAGGGTTAAGGGCCTTGCTCAGGGGCACCTCAGTCATGGCCTCAGGTTTGGGAATCGAACCCACAACCCCCTGGTCACAAGACCAGTTCCCTACCACCAGGCCATGACTGCCCACCGCTCTGGGCACGTGTGATCCACAGCCCCCTAGTAATCACTAGTGTGTGTGTGTGTGTGTTCTGACTGCACAGATGGGTTAAAAGCGGAGGACAAATTTCGATTGGGGTGTAAAAATCACAATTGACAAAATATGGCACATTTCTAATATGGCACATTTTGTTTAGTTCTTGTGTTAGTATGCCTATTTACTTGTCTAGCTTGGATGGCTCACCCATTATGACCCCTGCCTGTAATTTTGACCTTGATTATGGAATTCCCCTTAGGGTGTACTCACACTAGGGTCTGTGATCCGGCCTAGTTATCCGTGCCTGGGCCCGCTTGAATAGGTCAGCCAGGGCACGATTCTCTTGGACTCGGGCTCGGTTCGCTTCTAGTGTGAGCGCTATCTGTGCCCGGGCCCGCTTGGTGCCTCGTGTGATTGGTTCATTTTGCCAGAACTCAAACATGACGTCAGTGATGCGACGCTCACGTTAAACAGTTATGGCGGCAAAGGGATTGTTGTGGTGTGTGGCAGAAGTTCAGTGTTTACTGGAAATTTGGGCGAACGAAAGTATACAGAAACAACTGGATACAACACACAAGAACGCCAAGATTTTTGTTATTTTTGTTAAATGATCGATAAATCTGTGCTTGCACCGTGTTTCTACACTCCTAAAACGACTCCAAAAATACAATAAAAAGAGAATTGGGAACGCAATAGTGTTGTGCGAGCGCACTTTTTTTTTCCAAATAAAGTCGCGTTGTGATGACGTAAGCGTGCAGTGTGAGTGCAGGCCAGAGGGGGAGTGGGGAGGGGGGATAACTGGGCCCTAGCATGGAACGAGCAAACCGTGCCTAGTGTGAGTACGCCCTTATTAAATCTCGCTCTCCTCAGCGTTTGTGTCCACCTCCTAGCTCCGCAATGCGTTATGCGTTACTGTCTGTCACTTCATTGGGCCTCCACAACAATGTCAGTAATTTAGAAGTCCTCACAACACTGATTTGTGTTTATGTAGGGTGACCTCTTTTCCCATCAGACACTTCATAGCAATTCATGATATTCGTTTTCTGCAGGATAGAGGGTAGAGAGGGATCCATACGCAGGTGTAATATACGTTGATTTTAATATACAGAAGCAATAAGCAGACCCCGTAGGGAAGGCAGGCAGCAGCACAAAAGGGCAAGGCAAAAAGGGAGAGTCAAAAACCAGGCAGAGAGTCAAAAACCAGAACAGACTAAGAGCAGCAGGTACGGAAAGGGCTAGGCAAGCAGGAGAATATCAAAAAGGGCAGAGCAAGCATCAGTAACCAGGATAACTGACAAGAGTATGTAGTAACTTGGCTTGGTATGCAACACAGGGAGGCAATACTTTGCACTGTTGTATTGTGTTGAGAGAAGAGTCCTTATGTAGGGTGTGGTGAGTAGCTGATTAGAGTCAGGTGTGCAGGTCAATATTCCGGTGACGGCGCCCTCTGGCGGTCACGGGCGTGATTCCCATTCCTGACAGTATGCCACTGTGTTTTGATTAAATGCTCAGCACAAGGATGGAGATATTTCAACGTCAGCATTTATTACAACATTATGGATAAGAAGAGCTGGAGTGAGACCAGACAGGATTGCAGAAAGAGAGGAGCAGACCTGGTGATCATAAACAGCAGAGAGGAACAGGTGAGAGAGACGGAATAATAAAGAAACAAAACACTATCAGAAAAGTATAATTTAAAGTAAATAATAAAAGTATAATTTTTTTAAAAGTAAAAATAATAATAAAGATTGAATTTGTATGGAAATCCTACCTCAGAATGTATATATACATGTACAGACAGTTGGCTAGATATATAGTCAGAATTGCAGTACACAAGGTTTTCAGAGAAAAGTGCACTCCTTTAACATTTTAAATTCATGCTTTATTTCCTCAATCTCAGGAGTTCATCAATAAAACTTTCCCTGATTCTGAGGCTTGGATTGGGTTGACTGACATAGACATAGAGGGATCCTGGAAATGGTTGGATGGAACACCACTGTCCACTGGGTAAGAGACCACTGACTTGAACCAAGTCTTTAGAGACAACTCACATCCTTAGACACCAGCCATCTCTGCAGACTGAGCTCCAATATGCTTGAATGGGAAATTATACATAAATCTGAAACAGATGGCCAAAACAGCATTTTTAAAAAATGCAAAAAATGACTTGTACCTGGTGTTTCATTCAAATAAGTGTAACGCTGGGTGCGGGTGGAATGACGAGGCACGAAGTTCAGCACTACACAGTAACGTCACGTTTATTGAGACTAGGGCTGCCGCGATTGGTCGATACAGTCGATGACGTCGACACTGAAAATACGTCGACTTCAATATTTTAAGTTGACGCATCGGTTTTGGTTTTTTTTTTTTATGTTTATTAATGTTCCATTTCAATTTCTAAAATGTGTCCGTTCAAAGAAATGTTTTTCCTCAACGCGTGACATCAGAGTCTCCAGTCATTGGTCAGCGCCACTTGAAAAAAATATGCCGGCTGCAGCGGAGCCAAAGGAGCTTCGCAAAAGTCTACAGCAGGGTTCGGCAAACCTATGGCATGCGTGCCACTGCTCGCCGAGGCATAATCACTGGACCAGCATCAGCAAAAAATTATAATAAAAAATCTTTGATTATTTATTATGGATTATACTTTCGCGAGTGACCGTAGCGCGCGACTCCGCACACCTCGCGTGAACGGCGGAGGCGTTTAAACTTGCCGCGCCATGTTCTTTGCAGTTTTGTCCGATACGATATGTAGTAGTATGAAGAAACACCCCTCAAAAACAGGGGCAGAACAGGATGGCGGACACAAGCGTTGAGGAGAGCGAGATTTATTGAATGGAATTCCATAAGCAGGGAAGGATAACTAGGGAAGGACAGGCAAAAACACATGAAAGACGGGAAACACAAACGAGCGAACTCACAAACAGCGGCAATGGCAACAAACAGAAATGTACAAAATATCAGACAATGACATGGGAGACTCAGGGACTATAAATACACAGGACTGGACTAGACACAGGTGATAACAATGATGACACGGGCGTGGCAGACGAGGGGCAACCATAGAAAAAGACGAACAGGGCGGGATCCAGGAGCACGGAACAACACAGACACGGAAACCGGAGTCACAGCTAGGAGAGGGAGCGTAGCCCTATGTGACAGAACCCCCCCTCAAAGTGTGCCACTCCGGGGCACGCAAGGGCAGACAGCACAGGGAACCAGACTGGGACAGGACAGGGAACCACGGTACACGGCGAGGGACAGGGATAGCGGACACTGGACAGGACACCATGGGACCGACCGAGGGTACAGGACCGGGCAAGGCAGGACAAGGAGACTGAGGCAGGACAGAGAGAGGAGAACCGGAGACTGGCCAGGAGCTGGGCTGGGACTGGACACGACAGGGGACACAAGTAGACTGGACAGGGCCAGGGCCAGGCACAGGAGCAGGGCTGGACAGGACAGGACCGGAAACAGACACGGGAGTAGGGCCAGGGGACAGGGCAGAGGCAAACACTGAGGCAAAGACGCTATGAACAACAGAGACAGGCACGGGCACAAAGTGGGTCACTACTTGGGGAACAGACACAGGGACAGGGACAGAGATGACACCACAGGAAACAGACACAGGAACACGGACTTGAACAGACACAACCACAGGGACAGGAACCAACAAAAACCAGGGACAGGACATGGGAGCAAGAAGAACATAGGAAACGAGACATCCAGTCCATGCCCACACGTGGACTAGAAATGTTGGTTGGCACTCCATGTCTCAAAGGTTGCCGACTCCTTGTCTACAAAGACCAAAAGCATCCAAAGTATGGTGTTACTTGAAATTGGCTGAATAAAAATGGTTATTTGTACACTATGCAAATCTTTAATGACATATAATGACAGCACCAGGGCGATGCACGAACACCTTAAACAGAAGCACAATCAGCATGGCTGCTCTGGAAGATGGGCCACCAGAAAAGGCAATGATTTGGTAGCAGTTGCACAGTCGACTTAAGTACTCTTTTTTGTTTGTTCTCTATGCTGAAGAGACCGTTTAATATAAAAAAGCTTGAATTTGATAAAGGAAATGTGGAATTTCAAGTTACATCACTGAATAAGCCCTCTTTTTTATGTTTACTATGCTGGAGAGTAAAGTTTTGCACTAACATTTTGCACTATAAAGCTGTTTTACATTTTTTGTTCTGTATTATGTTGTCGGAATATATGTAATTTACAAGAGAGCCAGTTTCTTTGTTTTTTGTTCTGCAGAAAATTAATTGTTTAGACTAGTCGACCAATCGATAATAGTTGAATCGATAGAAAAATAGTCGTTACTGGCAGCCCTAATTGAGACACACGACAAATAGCGCAGACCGCGCACATATAACAAACACACTCACGTGTGAGACTCAGACAAAGACGAGCACAGAACACTGCGAGAACACATATTAAATAGACGAACCACATAAACCCCAAGTGATGACGAGAGACGAGCCACAGGTGAGACTGATGATCACACTCTGACACAACCACACCCACGAAGATACACAGACGCAGATGACTAGATGCAGATGACAAACACACGCCCAAAGGGGTGGGGTCGGGAGCTGTACCGTGACAGAGCCCCTCACCAAGGGCAGAGTATTCGGACGGAGAAGGGCTTGGTTCCTCTTCGTAGTAGGAGGGACTGAGCACTCAGAAGGGGGCGGGCTCACCTCTTTTTCCTCGTATTCCGAAGGAGCGGAGCACAAGGATGGAGGGGGGCTCACGTCTTCTCCATAGCACTCTGTCGGAGCAAAGTATACAGACGGAAGAGGACTCACGTCATCCCCATAGTACTCCATTGGAGCAGAGTATACAGACAGAGAGGGACTCACGTCATCCCCGTAGTACTCCGTGGGGGCAGAGTGCACTGACGGGGAGTAGCTGGCTCCATCTTCTGTCTCTTTCTCTCCCAAGTCCTCGCTTACAAACTTTCCCTCGGGAGGTGTCACGCCCACCATCCTCGCATCCACCACCAACGGGTCCTCCGGGGGACGTGGAGATGACGTAGTGGGAAACCCCTGTCTGCCAGGGGAGAGGAGTCCCTTGTCGGGGAGCCGAATCCGAATCGCCAAGCTCGCTGGGCAGCCTGGCGGTAATGCTCCGCTTTCGACTCCTCCTTTGCTTCCCGTGCATACCGCAGCAGGGCCGAACATACTGGGTCCTGCTTGAGCTCCGCTTCTGTCGCGGGAGCATCGTGGCGTCGCACAGGGGAAGAGGGGTGATGATGTCGACTCGCCCTCTTCCCCTTCTTGGCATGGGATGAACATCCTGGCATTTTTACTGTTTCAGCTTGTCTTTCTGTAACGCTGGGTGCGGGCAGAATGACGAGGCACGAAGTTCAGCGCAACACAGCAATGTCACGTTTATTGAGACACACGACAAATAGCGCAGACCGCGCACATATAACAAATACACTCACGTGTGAGACTCAGACAAAGATGAGCACGGGACACTGTGCGAGCGCACATTAAATAGACAAACCACATAAACCCCGAGTGATGACGAGAGACGAGCCACAAGTGAGACTGATAATCACACTCCCGAAGACACAACCACACCCACAAAGATACACAGACGCAGACGACTAGATGCAGACGACATAAACACACGCCCAAAGGGGTGGGGTCGGGAGCTGTCGGGAGGGGTGGGGTCCGTGACAATAAGACAACAATACAGACATTTGTAAGGTTTTGTTTACTATATATGCACATATATCCCTAATAATGAGTCCAAAGGTTTCATGGTGCCAACTTTCCTAATGGCTATTTCAATAATAACTACTAATTTGGTCATGCGTGTGTGGGGGTGGGGGAGAAACATTGGTAACACTTTACAATATGGTTCCTTAATTAATGTTTAAATACTTATTAACTAAGCAATAGGTAATGGAGAATTATCGTCATAGTTTTACCTGAATTACTCTTCACTATAATAAACTACTATGTTAGGTCACATGTAAGTAATTAATAAGTAGTCTTCATCAATTTTCGTAACTACTTACTTTCGGTTCCTTAATTAACGTATTAGCTAAGCAACAAGTAATAGAGAATTATCATCATAGTTTTCATTAATTACTCTTCACTTCACTGTTAGTTCACATATAAGTAATGAATATGTTGTCTTTATCTATTTTTGTAACTACTCACTTAATCAGTCCTTCATTAATGCTTATGTACTTGTCACTCCAGCGTGTCTTTGTGTGCATGTGCGCTGGTTTGGGTATTATTGTTGAGATATGTAAGTGTGTGTCCTGTGCATGTCCTTCATCAGTTGTTGTTCGACCTTTGTCATGAGTGTTGTGTTGTTCATTTTCATCACTGCTTTAAACGCTGCTCCCATCTCGGTATCCTGCCTGCTCGCAACGTCACAGTAAGTAACTTCAGAATAAGTAATCACGTATTTACTTAACAGTGGTGAGTATCCTGAAACGTTCTTAGCGCTAAGTAACCTCATTACGAAGGTAGTTTACGAGGTTACGAAGTACTTAGCGCTAAGAACGTTTCGGGAAACCCACCCCAGTACGGTTTCCTTAACACTAAGTACTCCTCATTGTAATGACCTGTAATTACAATGAGGACGTGTTATAGTGTGCAGTGTATAATAGTAAAGTGTAGCCTGTATGTAAGGATGCGTTTAAAGCAGTGACGAAAACTAACAACACAACACTCATGACAATGTTAACAATAATACATAACGTGTGCAACGAGACTAGAGATTGGTGAGAGAACTTACAAAGGCGATTGTCTAGACATCGCTAGACATTCAAACAGGGGCGTACCCAAACCAGCGCACATGCACACAAAGACTACTTATTAATGAAGGACTGATTAAGTGAGTAGTTACAAAAATAGATGAAGACAACTTATTAATTACTTAAATGTGAACTAACAGTGAAGTGAAAAGTAATTAATGAAAAATATGATGATAATTCTCTATTACTTGTTGCTTAGCTAATACATTAATTAAGGAACCGAAAGTAAGTAGTTACGAAAATTGATGAAGACTACTTATTAATTACTTACATGTGACATAACTTAGTAGTTTATTATAGTGAAGAATAATTAAGGTAAAACTATGACGACAATTCTCCATTATCTATTGCTTAGTTAATAGGTACTTAAACATTAATTAAGGAACCGTATTGTAAAGTGTTACCGAAACATTCAAAAATAACTCACTCTGTCACTGCTTCTCTGAGTGGAAAAGCTTTGTTTTAGTCTGATTTGCACCCTCCCAACAAACGGTCATAGTTCTGGACATGTTTAACACTAGAAGCGCCGCGCCTCATTTACATACTTATACCTAGAAGCGCGGAGGGCCGGTCATCTGACCGATTTCACCACCTCCTACTAGCGCCGTGTTGTTTTCACCTACTTAAAGCGCGCCTCGGGCGGTCAAAAGACCGCTGAGTCTTTACACGGTGGAGCTGGTACTGACACATAATTAACGCTAGATGGCGTTTTGCACAAAAGGAAGAATGAGCCGCCCAAACAAAATATTCGTAATGGTGACATTTGCACGTAACGTCAATATGTTAACAAATTAATGTGACTAAACCTTTTAGAATCAGTGCCTTGTGACCTTGTTCTCAGTAGCTTTCCCATTGTCAGTTTTGTTTAGTTTCATATTGCATTTCCTGGTTTGTGCGAAAACGTAAATGCAAAATATAGTTTCAGTTTTGTTTCTTTGTTAGTGTAATAGTTTGCTTGGTTAGTGTAATAGTTTGCTTATTTGTCTGTGTGTTATTCTGTTGGCATATATGTCACTATATTATCATGTACGTTCGCCACACCACTAACCCACTGGCCCGCACCCCCACTGTGAAGCGTTCACGTCTTTTGTCTTGCTAATGAAACAGACTGCGCTGCAGCCTTCCACCCCCACATCCACAAAAAGCTTGTTAGATACTCAGAGTAGCAAAGTGAAGCCCGTAGACCGAGCTAAAGCAAGTTTGTTTGTATACTCAATGTTACGCCATTTCAAGTTTTAATGCCTAAAAGTTGTGTATGTTAGTGAATTGTAGGCTATGGTGAACATAACAAATCTACAAATAAATGTCTATAATGTTTTGTGTTAGACAAAGAACAAAAAGCATAAATAGGCAAAATAATTACAAAAATATCATTATAAAAGGTAGGCTATGTACCTTTGCGTAACAAAACGCAAAATTATTAAAATGATACGGATGGCTTCACGAATATAGTTGCCTCTGTCCTCTCTAATGTTCACTTTTTTATCTTGCCGTATTGTGTTGCCGTTTCAAATGAAGTGTTTGATCGGTGAATAGCCGATGTGTGATCCCACGTCCTAACGACCGTGTTATCACCGAGCGTTATCACCATTCGGTGATTTACATGTATCGTATATTGCATAAGTTTCGTTCCCCACCTCAAATTAAGTTCCATTTATGTAGTGAATTGTGAACTTGAGAATAAACCTCCACCGCTGTGGTTAATGTTCATGCACTGTTTGAACAATATTTATTAATTACAGCCAGGTTTTGGAGGTTGTAGAACACAGCTACAGGCCAACAACGGGTGCATCCCGTCTCTCTTTAGCGTATATTGAATAAGTTTCGTTCCCCACCTCAAATTAAGTTACATTTATGTAGTGAATTGTGAACTTGAGAATAAACCTCCACCGCTGTGGTTAATGTTCATGCACTGTTTGAACAATATTTATTAATTACAGCCAGGTTTTGGAGGTTGTAGAACACAGCTACAGGCCAACAACGGGTGCATCCCATCTCTAGCGTATATTGCATAAGTTTCGTTCACCACCTCAAATTAAGTTCCCTTTGTTTTGATTTGTGTGTCAGCTTCACACAACTCAACATTCAAAACACAGCTTAGGTGCAGTCTTTGCACATTTGCCACAGACCAGTCGCTTACATGTCTGGCAGATGTCATACGTTTTGTTCCCTGAACATCTGCCGACTTGGCATTGTTTTCTTTTTGAGGGCGGGCAAGGAGCTTCAGGTAAAATTCGCTTTTGTGCAACTGCCCTAGCCGCTTTCGCCATTTTCTGCTGTGCACACAGCTCCTTTACCAACTCGAGAATAAACCTTCGTCTGCTCAGGTTAACGTTCATGCACTGTTTGAACAATATATGTGCATTTATTGCAGCCAGGTCTAGGAGGTTGTAGAAAACCGCGACAGGCCAACGACGGGTGCCTCCCTTCACCGAATACAGTCGTGCCATTTGATCCATAACATCAACGCCACATTTAGTCGTGTTGTAATATGAAACAGTTTCAGGCAGTTTCTTTGCGCCATTATCAATTGAAACTGTCTGATGCATTGAGCTCAGGATGCATACATTTTTTTTAGGTTTTGCCTGGTAAATCGTTAGAGTTATTTTTCCAGCCCGCAACACCTTGGTGGAAAATCTTTCAGACTGTGCCTGTGTACATGGGGGCATCTCACGTCTCATTTTATTCATCGTACCAACAATAGTGGTTTTGTTCGCCAAAAGGGTGTTTGCAAGTGCCAATGAAGTGAAGAAATTGTCAGTCGTTACATTTCTTCCTTTACCCGCGAAAGGCTCCATCAAACGCAACACAATATTTTCAGACAACCGTTGACCAGCCGGCCTGCTTTCATCTTTTCCTAGATAGGGAATGGCGTTCAACATATATTTTGTTTCAACATCAGCGGCCACCCAGAACTTAATCCCAAATTTATCGGGTTTATTGGCCATGTACTGAGTGAAACGACAGCGAGCTTTAGTTGGGAACAGTTGCTCATCAACAGTTATGTTCTCACCGGGCGTGTAAGAAGCAATACTGTTTTTCACAAATTTATCAAATATCTCCGAGATCATAGCAAATTTATCAGTCGCAAGGCGGGCAGCCCTTGTGCTCTTGTCATCAAAGCGCAGATAGCGCATGATATCTCTGAATGTCTGTCTAGACATTGTCTCTTTGAAAATGGGATTTCCTAAGTCAGCAGACCAGTATTCATCAAGTTTCATGCTTTTACCAGCTGTTATACCTCTCAAATAAACGAGACCCACAAATGCTTTCAATTCGTCAGCTGTTAGTTTGAACTGAGCATTATTTCGTTCAGCCTCTGCCTCTGTGTATTTCAGAATTGCGCCCCACATTTCTGTGTCAATCAAACACAGTAAGCTGGTCAGTGGACTTTTAATTTTGTCCTTGGCATAACACGTAGGCCCTGGGGTTTCTCTCACAATATTGCACTCTTGTGCTCTACCCCGAGGTTTGCCAGCAGTTTCAAACCACACCGTACCGTCTTTGGCCTGAAATGAGTCACCACCACACTCAGTTTCAGAGTCCGATTCTGAATCAGATTCAAGATTCAGATCCATTTCACTTTCGCCCTCTCCATCCGACACCTCACATTGTTCGCCCTCCGATTCCATCTCATCAATATTGCACAGCATGTCCAGCACTTGCTTTGGGGTGTACATGATTCTCTGTGCCATTTTTATAATGCACTATGCAACCTTTCAAACGAGGAGTCACGCAAACTGTGTTGCTGTTCGATCACACAAACCGAGCTTTCAAGCAAACTGTGTTGCTGTTCGATCACCCAAACCGAGCTTTCAAGCAAACTGTGTTGCTGTTCGATCACCCAAACCGAGCTTTCAAGCAAACTGTGTTGCTGTTCAAACGCCCAAACCGAGGAGTCACGCAAACTATGTTGCTGTTCAAACGCCAAAACCGAGCTTTCAAGCAAACTGTGTTGCTGTTCGATCGCCCAAGCAGAGTTTTCACTCAAACTGTGTAGCCGCGTCCCGACGAATTTATAGCTCACGTTGCCTCATGAATGCTATTGTGAATAGTGTTCATAACAGCACCGCCCATGCCATCATCTCAGTTTCGCTCGCAAAGGTATGCATTTACATATGTAACTTGCATTCTGCTTAATTCTTTTGTAATGCCAGTGTGTCAAAAGCAGCCATACATAATGTATGTATCTAACAGCTAGCCCTGGCGAAGAGGGATTATACCCGAGAGATCATTTCTTTGAGATATTGACTTGATAAGTAGGCTAATTACCATTCGCAGAATTCCTGCAAACTACTAAAGCATTTATTAGGCAAAGCAAGACGCTCTCACGGTTTGAAAACCATTGATGTAAACTTATATATAGTATATATTAAATAATATTAATAAATAAAGTATATATTTTAAGACTTTGGAAAGTGAAACACTTTCACTTTCATTCAACGGACGAATTCCGTTTTGTCTTTACACAATAATCAGTTTGAACTTTGAATAATTTAGTTTTGAAAACTATTGATCTTTATTTAGTTATACTAAATATTAAATGACATACGAATCTTTGCGACACCCGCTGGCAGAAAAGAGAATCACAGTCTTGAAGTGTAGGCGACGACGACAATATTACAGAGATACGAGCGAAATCGATTGAAACTAGCATGTGCAGGGTTTCTTTTAACAATGTAAAAATACGTTTATTAAAAGGACAATTCTGGGAAAAGTCATGAAAGGAGGGTTCTGAAATTGGATCCAGTGCAAAGATATTATTATTTTTTGTGCTGCTGCGGTCAAGTGACCGGTGCTCGGCGCTTCTAGGTATAATTAGGTCGACCAGAGGCGGCGCTTCTAGTAGACGTCACAGCGGTCAAATGACCGGAGCTTTGGCGCTTCTAGTGTTAACCTATCGCTTCCTTAATTTGGATTATGTCATAGATTTTTGTGATGTTTACTTCATCCATTAAATTCTCCCTGTTCCTGAGACTGGCGTGATTGCTTCCTCTTTTTTTGCAATTCTCTAGCCCGGCACAGTAGCAAATGGCGCATTTCCACTAGGGCCTGCTTGGTGCGGTACGGTTCGATACGGATCGATTCGCAACAGAACGGTACGGTCGCGTTGTGTTTCCATTACAATGGTGGACCATCACAATGTGGGTGGAGTCGCTGTTGGTGCGCGGGTTGTAGTGTCGTGACATCATTTGTATGCGACCACAACACCGGTCAATGCCCCTTAACACATACCATTATTGTATCTTATTTATCTTTATCTTCATTATTGTATGTGGTTGCTCTAATTATTGATAATAATTTGGTATTACTCATACAGGCTGAACACACCCTGCATAAAAAGCATCAGTCATACAATCAAATGAAATCAAACTTTATTATGAAATATAGATATTTAAAGTACAACCTATGTAAATAATATAGTTATAGTTAAAAAAAGTGCAAAAAGCAAATTACCTAAAAAATAACGTATAGCTTTATATGAAATAAATATTTATAGTACTACAAGCAACATTTTGTGTGCTTTTACTGTCGTCTGTCTCGCATGGTGTTCACAAGTTCGCCAAGCACCCCGAGGAAAGCCCGGTTGAAGGAAACATTTTCCGCCAACTCCGCTTGCCTCGTCAGTGGAAGGGGAATCTTGAACGTAAAAAATAACAAATATTAAACACAAGCATTCCCGTGAAAGCAACAACAATATAGCGTAACTGCACAAAATGTGTAGCACGTCATCGCTGCTCATGCTTTGTTTATGGCTACAGCTAAATAGCAACTAGCAAGGCTAAGAGCTAGCTATTGTACAGTAGTGACTGTGGTGGTAACATTAACTACAAACACAGCTCTAAATTCCTGCATTTACAATAGATGCATTCATATTACTTTCATATTACATCTTTTACGAGCCTAGTAGTAAAACTGTGAAATCACAATACACTCACCATTCTCCGTGGCCTCCAGCACCGACATTGTCGTGTCCAGCACGTTTTCTCTTCGGTTACTGGCTGGCCGTTGACCGTATATGGTATCCATTTGCTGGAACCACTTCCAGTCTTTGCGGTTTGCTCCGCTGCGTCCGTTATGGTCCTTCACCGCCCGGTTTTCGCTTTTAAGCTTTTTTAGCTTGGACCGACCGGCACTGCTGAACGGACCGCTGGTATCCATGAGTGGCCATTAGCGCGGAAACCTCGCTAAAAACGTTTACATTTCTAGTGGCCCCGTCCAGTTCGCCCTGGATTTTTTGATCGCTGATTATTAACAGAAAGGTTTGTACCTCGGCGTTTGACCAGGGAACAGACTTCGTTCCTTGGGTTTTAAAAATGGCGGAGATAGCATAGCGGAGGACTCGCTCTCCTGTGACGCAACCTGTGACGACACTCCCTGGCCAATCAGTGTCATGCTGTTCCTCCACGTCACAGAACTGTACCGCTTCGGCACGGTTAGAACCTCGAGCGAGTAGGTACGAAAAAAGTACCCGAAGGGACCGGCAAACCGGGACCTGGTACTAATGGAAACACTCACAAACCGTGGCGAATCGAACGTGGCGAATCGAACCGTACCGCGCCAAGCAGGCCCTAGTGGAAATGGGCCAAAAGTGTGTTGCAGTTAATTAATATCAGTCTCATAATCTGAAGTTAGAATTCCTAGCATGTGCATTGTCCTGATACTTTTGATTGGGACAATAACCAATAATTTGCTACAATGACTGATTTAATGAATAACAATTATTGATCAATTTATTTACTCATTGATTAACGTTTACCAAAAATTCACAGTTAAACCAGTGTTAACCAAGAGGTTATTGTGTCTAAGCAAATAGAAATGTAGAGAAATGCCTTAAATACCTTACTATCTGGACTGACAGGGTGAAATATATAATTCTGTCTAAATGTATCTAAGGAGAATAACAACTGGGTAAGAGATTAAACTCTGGTTTTGATCCAGTTTGTCATTGTCTCAGTCAGCAGCTCTGGAAGAGAGAGAGACTGAGAGAGTGACTATAATGTAATCTTTTGTGTGCTTTCAGGTTCTGGTGGGAAGGGGAACCCAATCAATATGGAGGCAACGAGGACTGTGCCATGACTGGCTTTAAGAAAGGACCAAAAATTATTGGAGTAAATACATGGAATGACTGCATCTGTGATGTGCCTCAGGTTGGGATTTGTGAGATGATACTTTATTGAGGCATACAACCCATGAAAATGTGTTTTTTGTTTTTATTACTGAAAATATATTCCATACATGAGACTCACTATAGTTGAAACCGCAGTAGCAATTGTCAAACGCAATTGACATCACATCCTTCCCTGGAGGAGCTTAGGTGGAAGGTGGTACTTTCAAACGTATATATGGTGTGCTCTTTTATTGTTGAGTGTTCAGTCTAGCTCCACTGAATCTGTAACACCTTGATGTACTCTGCTACTGCTTTTGTTGTAATAAAGGTTTTCCATTTTGCATCAAATTCAGAGCGATGTCCATTTTTCCCTACGATATCAAGAGTTAAAAACGGACTAACTAGTCTATTACTTCACAGGAAATAGTTCATGTTTAGGCAAGATAATTGATCATTGATCTGCTAATATGACTTTTTTCAACCGTTTCTGCTATTCACTCTTGACTGAGTTAAACATTTTCTCACATATTACAACTGCAGTGTAGTCACAGGAATAATCACACCAGATAAAGTGTAATGCATAGTGCGTTGCTGAACAAGGAGGCGGACACAAACGCTGAGGAGAGCGAGATTTAAGTGAAATTCCAAACTCAGGGTCAAAAAGGAGGACACGGGTCAGATTGTCTAGGGAGTCTGAACATTACATTTACATTACATTTACATTCATGGTATTTAGCAGACGCTCTTATCCAGAGTGACTTACAAAGTGCTTTGCTTCTGATCACAGAATACATCTTCGGTAATAGTACAGATAGGCCAGAATTCAAGACACCAAACACAGTCAGACTACTACTAGTGTTTTGCAAGTTAGACATTTGCCAAGAAGCACAAATAAACATAGACAGACATACAATTTAAGAACAATGGCAAGTGGTATCAGCTGAGTTAGTGCTCTGGTAAGAACTCAACAAACAGGTGAGTCTTCAGTCTGCGCCTGAAGATAGCAATAGACTCTGCAGTCCTAGCAGGTAATGGAAGATCGTTCCACCATCTTGGAGCCAGGACGGAGAATAGTCTGGAGCTTTGTCTTCCATGAGACTTTAAGCATGGAGTTTCAAGTCGAGCCAAGCTTGAGGTTCTGAGTGTTCGCTGTACAGATCGGCTTTTTAACATGGACATCATGTAGGGAGGGACCAGTCCATTTTTGGAAACAAGCATCAAGGTTTTATATCTGATGCGTGCCGCTACTGGAAGCCAGTGAAGAGAGCGTAGCAGAGGAGTCACATGTGAGAACTTGGGTAGATTGAAGACCAGTCGTGCTGCAGCATTCTGAATTAGTTGTAGAGGTCTGATGACCCGTAGAGGAAGACCTGCAAGTAGGGAATTGCAGTAGTCTAGCTTAGAGATTACTAGAGACTGCACAAGCACTTGAAACTAGTGATGTCAAACTCAAAACGCGAAATCTAACTGAATCGATTCATTTGAATCACAGTGTTCTGAAACACTATTTCGAACTCTGTATCTGTATGAAAGTCACGTGACTGTTCCAAAAACGGGTTTCGTTACATCACGCAGTTTCGAAACGTTTCAAATCTTTTCCCGTTTTAGTCCGCACTTAAGTTCAAGCAGCTGGTTTGAGATCAGAATGTTTATGTGATGGCAAAAGTGGGGCTTTTGGGAGATCGAGTCAAATGAACCAATTGATTTGGAAAATGATTCGATCTTATGAAACATTCGAATCATCACATGCCACAGTGACATCTGAAATGACCATTGAAATACCTTAACAGGTGATTTCCAATCACTATGAGTACTGGAATACCCATGTTTCAGACAGTCATCTATGAGATCTTGTGAAACGTTCGAATCAGCACATGCCACAGTGACATCTAGTGGGCAACCAAGACTTAATCCACAACTTCCCTTTTTGATACAGAGTTCGAAACAGTGTGATTCAAATGAATCGATTCAGTTAGATTTCGCGTTTCGAGTTTGACACTAGTTTCCAGTTAGTGTTATCTGTTTTCATGGTTAGTGTTTGATTTGTCTTTGTTCCAAGTCAGTGTGCTGTCTGTAGCTTTGTTAGTTTTGTCATCTCTTAACTGTCGGAAATTGTGTCCAGCCTTCAATACCCCACTGTTACACACAAAGGTCAAACATCTCCCCTGTAGAGCACTGTTAGTGTTGTACAATAAAGGCCTGTATCTGTCTGTACTGTACATTACTGGAGACATTTTTGAACAGTGCACAGGTCTGACAGATGTCTATTTTAGTTCTCAAAGTTCAGTATGACTTTATCAGATTGACACCCTATTTTCACATGCCAGAGACAACATTAGTAAAGAAGGAAGTGAAAGTCAGACTAATATTCCAAAAAGAATAGTGATCTCACTGACCTCTAACAGCATCTGCACTCTCATAGACATCCACCACCATCTCCACCCGCTCTCCTCTCTCCAACTCTAGAATATGATTAACATCAGACACACTCCAAGACATGTCTAATCTATTGCAGACTCAAACACTAAACTCTCTGTGTGTGAGGACACTACAGTACAGCTGCTCCTCTTTACTCATGTGATGTTTCCTGACTGACTTTAATTAATCTGCTGCCAATTAATGAAGTGATCAAGCAGCAGTGGAGTCTTTGAGAAGATTTTCATGTTCAAAGTGTTAAAACAATAGACCTCTGACTTTCTTTCTATATTTGTTGTATTGTCCTTTAACCCTTAAACAGGCAGCATCTAAGTAGAAATGTTGCATTATACCAGACAAATGTTTTCATCGGAGGCGATTGCTCTAAGACTGCAAGGAAAGCTCAGCTTCCCCTAAAATAAAATAAAAAACGTGATCAAATATATACTGTTGTGTGTACATGTCATTGATTAAATATGCAGTACAACGCATTCAACATTTGTTCATAATCAGCTTCTTATCACTGGTAATAATGCGGCTTTCCTCTCACTTATCCCCATAGCTTAACATTGCTTTAAACAGTGTGGATACTGAATGTCCAGAGTTCAATACCGAAGCAAAGAGTGCAGCGAAACGAGACGAGTCATTGGATAAATGCTGGGCTTTGTCCCGCCCATCGGATGGGGGTCAATGGGGCAGTGGGCTGGACTCGGCTGGCCCAGGCGCTCAACTTCTGCATGATAATTGGATGATCTGTCTGAGGCTGATTCCCTTTTTGATTGACAGCGAACTGAGCAAATCAGCGATCTCCCACATCCGTGGGAGCATTTTAAAATTTTCATTCTGTTCTGTTGAACTGGAGACTTTCCTAATCCACTTAGTGGCATTTTCTTTATAAAAAACGACTAGCAACAAATCAAGCTTCTATTTCTGGTGGTTTTTGTTGTAGCTGCTTGTGTTTGGAGACTGACTTCTATGACTCTTTCTGACTTCTATCACTCTTTCTGACTTCTATCGCAGTTTCTGTCCAGCGGGTTCTGCTCAGCCCCTCCACCGTCACAAAGCACACAGGTGGACACACTTCACACTAGCCTCGCCCCAGTCCCAACTAGCGAGTTATATTCAAACCAGGACTTGCAGGGCAACAGTTAGTGGCAACAATTGGAGCTACATCTGCAGATGTAGAGAGGAGCTTAGAGCCATTTAGAGGACACTAGTCAAGTCCTTGGAAAAGACGCCTTGTTGGTACGACAACGGAGGGTGGAATTTACGTATAAATAAACCGACACATTTATGATGTAGACCAGTTTTTATGAGCTTCCCCTCCTTGAAAGACCACCATCTGCCACTGGTTTTCATGTATGCATATATATATATATATATATATATATATATATATATATATATATATATATATATATATATATATATATATATACACACACACACCAAGCTTTAACTGTAGGAAACAAGAGAGCTCGACATGTACAAGGGGCAAGATATACTGAGCGCCTGTACACATGGCAGAGAGTGCCATGCGTTTAGTTGACCCACTCCTGGTGGGTGTTCCTGACAGTAAAACCTCAGATTTATCGGACCTCAGACATCACATCTTCACAACTGACTGTTCAAATGGCCTGCATACACAAGCACATTGCAAAGGCTACATTAAAAGTTTTCATACATTTCAGGGGCTTCATCACACTGCTGCCTTCCTCTGGGCAAACTTATTTTTTTTATATCCCAGTTATAGAAAAGCAAATTAACTGGTGAGATGATAATATGAGGTGTCCTTAAGGTTATTCTACATAGTGCCACATTTGGACAAGGGTGTATAATTAAAAGGTTTAAAGGACATGTGAGCTTTTTCACTGGGGTCACCGATTCTGATGGCTGCCATCTGAATATGTGACAGGTAACAATAGTACAATTTCCAATTTCCTGTTAAAAGGCTCACCTGTCCATCTCATTCACGATTTTTATTTATTCTATTATTTTGCAAAAGGGATGGTAAGCCGGACTTTACTCAAATGTCGGTACATGTAAAATGCTGTAACGAAACATTCTTCTTTAAGTACATTTATGTAATTAAGAGACAATGAAATGTAAATATAAGCGTCTGTCATCTTTTGACTCGCGAACAGCATCAAAACAAGAAAAGAAGCGCATCGGCGAAGCTTACGGGGCGTTCCTGAAGCGCTCGTGTGTGTGAACAGAAACTGTGAAATAGCGCCTCTGTGGTCACTTGACGGTCATTCTTCCTGTGCTATTGTTATTTATGTCTGCCATATTCTATATCTATATTCTGCCGCTATTTTCCCCTGCCTAGTTTGTTTCCATGTTAGTATCGATTCCCGTGTTTCCTGTTCCTTGTTATATGCTCTGCCTCTGTATTCCCCTGCTTGGATTGTCCTGTAGCAGTTTTTACTTCCATATTAGTTCTGTTTGAGGTTATAGTTACGTTGTGATCTGCGTTTGTCTTCAAGTCTCGCATATCGGTAGTTTAACCCTTGTATGGCCTGTTTTCCCCATTGTCCTAGTTTTCAATTTCATTCATGCATTAGTTTCATATCTGCATGTAATCTTGTTATTCCTGGTACAGTCCGCCTAGTTGTATGTTGTCTTGTACTTTTACTTTTCTGTCATCAGCATCATGCCCCATTATCTTTTGAGCTTTCCCCAGGTTTAGTTTATCTCCCAGGTTTGTTCGTCTGTTCGATTTTCTTAATAAAACCAAGCTTTCTCGCACTTGTGTCTTGCCTGCCTAGCTTCACCCCTTACAGTAGAGAAGTTAATGTAGAAAGTAAGCCACTGTATCCATGCATGTTACCATCTTGAAAGATAAATACATAAATTGTCAATAATTTTAAAATCATTTTACATTGCAACTTCAGGAACCATCACTACAGGAAGCAGATGCTACAGACTGACTGCAGTGTGTCTGGGGCTGCTGTGTGTTCTCCTGCTTGCTGCCATCACAGTGATGTGGGTCAAGTTCACTGCAGGGAGAGACAATACTTTAGGTATATAAATGAGCCATGCAATTCAATGTGAACTAACTATTTAGTCAGCCTTTTAAATTAATTACTTTTTTACAATGTTGAGGGGTGTGGGCTCATTGGTGGCACTGGGATCCTTGAATAATGCCTTGTCCTCAAATTAAATATACATAATATGAATAAAAATCACATGCTATTTTTGTCATGGTACAGCCCCTGTCCCCTCCTCTTGGGCATGTGTATGTGTGGTCTGTGTCCATTTATGTCCATATATGTATTTCCTTTGGGTGTGGTATTATGTGTGCGTGTTCATCCGTCTCATGTCACCTTCCCTCGTTACCCTTATGCATTGCACTTGGTTCTTGTTTAAGGTATTTAATGTGTGATGCTGTGCTTGTCGCTCGTCTTTGTTTGAGTCCTCTGTGTGCATTGTGTCTCTAACTCTAGTGCTAGATGCACTGCTATCTGTGCTTAATAAAAGCCAATGAAGTGTATTATCTTGTCTCGGCATCCTGCCATCCCATTGCCATTACAATTTTAGATCAGACATATTGTAACGATTCGGGACAGCAGGGGTGACGCAATCGCAGAGATTAGAATATTTATTGTCAAACAAGTAAACAAACCTGACAATACCACACAAAAGGCAGAACGGGACTAAGCTAAATACCAAAGAGGAAACACAGACAACCGGGCAAGCAAAACACCTAAGAAACGAGAATAAACATGCGAACATACTAATCCATAAGACTATACAAACATACGTGAAGATAAATAACAAAGAGCAACGACTAAAGGGGGTAGCTGGACAAACATAAAACCATGAACGACTAACTAAACGGACAACCAGGAATTAAATAAACGATGATCACAGATGACAGGGGGATACAACATACATAAACCAGACCGGTGCTAAACAGAGAGAAACATGTAGCAACAACAAAGACTAGTTTGTGAAACACTGAAACAAGGAGAACTTGCGTACATGCAGATGCAGGGAGAACAGACTACAGATCAAAACAGACATGGAACAAGAACAAAACGCTAGTAAGGTACGACGGAGAGAACAAGGCAGAGCAGGACACGGCAAGGCAGGATTCACACAACAAACAATGACCGACACGGGAGTGAAACACCACAGGGATTATATACACTGAAACAGGGGAGTGTAACGAGACTCTGGTGCGGGCACTAAAGAGAGGGGCGTGACAGACAGAGGGAGAAATCCTGGGAACGGGAAAACTGGGCAAGACCAGGGATGAGGGAAGGGCTAGACGTGACACATATTCACAAAACGGAATCGACAATAAAAATAAATAAAACCAGAAATGTTTTTACAATAATGGAACAATACAATCTAATTTCCATTATTTAAGTTTTCTCTGACTTTTATACCTATTTGGCTAATTATTTTAACAAGGTTTGAATAGTTGGCAGTTTCTGCATGATTTCAAATTCAGTGGTGTGAGGCCAGAAACATCAGGTCAGAACGAGGTGGAATCAGGTGGCAGTGCAGCGTCTTTACTTTCCATCAGTGAAGATAAGCACAATAAGTGACACACAAAGAAAAGCAGTCTCTTAAACTGAAGCTCCAGGCACTCCATAACAAGTGAAGCTGGAGTTCTCAAAGTTCGAATGGCACGCGAGTAGCGTCGTGAAAGCAAGACTCCCGTGGTCAGTGCTTCGCTCCTGTAGGCTTAATGTGCAGCACTGGATGGTAAAACCTACGCGCTTAAATGAATAATTACAGGGGAAAAATGTGCAACAGGTGAGAAGGGCGTGTCAATAGGAGTGACAAGGGGTGCGCGGGTGTGTGTGTCGGTGTCTCCTTTGCCTGCTGGGCATGGCTCACCATGACAAGTGGTAAAGACTCCAACAGGACCACCACAGACCAATTATCATTTGGATGGTGGACAGACTTTTAGCGTTGGGGTAGCTAATGCTTTTTCAGTGGGTTCACAGACTATGAAAATAAACATTCAAAAAACACAATCAATTGCATTCAAAATTGCTTGCGTATGTTATACGTATGTGTGTGTGTGTGGCGGTGGATTTTACTCTGATACAACAAAGCAATTTTTTGATTGGCTGTGGAACATGTATACTGAGGAAGGTATGATGCAAGTGCAGAATAACAAATTTATTTAAATAACTAAAGAACGCTGGACACAGGGAAAGACTAGGCATGGGGAAATTACAAAACACAAGGAAACACACCAACGTAAACACTACAAAACAGCCTGGGAATTATAAACGAAACTAACAAGAATCAGAATACGACGCACTATGAAGAAAGCTAACACGCGACAAATGAACAATAGAACAGAGTAATAAACTAACTACAATAACTAACTTACAAACAACCACCGACAATGAAGCACAGGACTGAGGAAACTAAATACACTGAAACTGGGAATATGAACGAGACACAGCTGGAACAGGTAATCAAGGGGGGCAGGGAAAACAGGGGTGTGACAGACAGAGGAAACTCTCACAACAGATAACGAGGCGGGATCAACAGGCAAAGGAAAACACAGGCACGTGGAACAGGGGACCGGAGTGACAGATAGAAGAAGGGGGGGAGCCCTACGTAACAGGCTGTTGGGTAGCTACATTTCTCAATGTATTGACTGGTGTATGGCCAGCTTCTACGTAACTCTGCAGGACACCACTTGATTCCTGCACTTCATCCACAGTTTTAAAAAATTTGCAGTTCACATTGATGTGTTGTGCGTGAGAGATACAAGTTGTGGCGTGTGAGTATGCGAACTACGTGTGTTTTACACGCAATGTGTGAGACTTGATCAGGTCCAATCAGATTTTGGGGGGGGGGGGGTCCAAGGCAAAAAGGCAAACAACTCCACAAAACAGACCAGAGTCAGAACCAGAAAGGCAATCCAGATAAACAAGCAGAGGTACCAAAGGACAAGACAGGAGGCAAAACAGAATGCAAGCAATGGGCCAAAAATACACAAGCAATAAAGAGAATACTAGGAAAACAGCTTTGTATACTTCACAAAGTAATTTGTAAAAACAAATCACTGGGACTGCCTGGCTTAAGTAGGCAAAGTAATTAGTAGAAATGCCTAACATCTGAAGAGAGGAGTTTCTAGTATTCTTGAAATGGGGACCTTTGGTGGCAAGAGGGCGAATTGGCACCTATCCTGACAAGTGTTTACAGGAAAATTCAAGCAGCAGAGCTGCGTACTTGTGCCAGCAACAACTTACACTAAAACACCAACAGATCGGTGTCACTGTAGTGCTAAGAATGATCCTCCACCGAAATAATACCTGTAACATCACCTGCAGTAACACCTGCAATATCACCTGCTCTATGGGAGTCCTGTGGGAGTCCTGACCATTGAAGGACAGGGTGAAAGGGGGCTAAGAAAGTATGCAGATGAACAGATATAGGAAATGGTGTCTGTTCTTTTTTAATCGTATCCTACAATACATACAGATGCTCATGGCAGAAATGGATGGATATACTTCAGCTCCAGTCTTTACTACATCTCTACTGAAAAGAAGACCTGGAGTGAGAGCAGACAAGACTGCAGAGAAAGAGGAGCAGACCTGGTGATCATAAACAGCAGAGAGGAACAGGTGAGAGAGAGAGAGAGAGAGAGAGAGAGGTGCAGAGATTAACTCTATTTTGATGTCCTATCAATATTTCCAAAATGACAGTTCATCAGCAAAATTCTCAGTATTTCTGCTTGGATTGGCTTGACTTATGAGGAGAGAGAGGGAACTTGGAAATGGGTGGACAGTACAGATCTGACCACTGAGCAAGAGATCACTGAACTAAACTCTGATCATGATGGAGTTAATGACTCTTGTTCATTACTTTATGAAACTCAACTCACCCTCAGATTCTCTCTTTCAGATACTGGGGCAGACGGGAACCCAATGATTCTGTTGGGGATGAGGACTGTGCTGTTACTTGCAATTGTAATTCATGCAGAGAGTCTAAAGGGAAGGATGGAGGATTCGGCCATTTCTCTCTAGGGAGGCCACTCAGATCCTTGTCCAGTCCCTTGTTATCTCAAGACTGGACTACTGCAACTCCCTACTGGCTGGTCTTCCTATGCATGCCATCAAACCCCTGCAACTGATCCAGAACGCTGCAGCTCGGTTGGTCTTCAACCTTCCCAAGTTCAGTCATGTCACTCCCTTGCTGTCCTCCCTCCACTGGCTTCCGGTAGCTGCCCGCATCAAATATAAAACCCTGGTGCTGGCCTACAAAGCAAAGAATGGTCCAGCTCCTCCTTACTTGATGGCCATGGTAAAACCCAGATGCATACCTAGAGCCCTCCGCGCCTCAAGTATGTCTCGTCTTGACCCTCCATCATCCAGGACACATGGGAGACAAGCATCCAGACTTTTCTCTGTCCTGGCTCCAAGGTGGTGGAATGAACTTCCCTTGTGTGTCCGAACATCGGAGTCACTTGCTGTCTTCAGACGCCGACTGAAGACCCACCTCTTTCAAGTGCACTTTGCATAATTATGCTTTGTCTATTGTACTTTATCGTCTCTTTCCTCAGGTATTGTGCATAATTGGGTTATAGGAATTGTTTACTGTCTTTTTCCTCAGGGGATGTGTATATTCAGGTATAATTGTTAGGTATCATTTGACTTTCGTCTAGTGGTTTTTCCAGCTTAGATTACCTTGTGTTCAGGACTATCTATTCTACCTTGGAGATTCCAAGCAACTACATAGCACTTTTGTAAGTCGCTCTGGATAAGAGCGTCTGCTAAATGCCGTAAATGTAAAGTGGGCTGATTATCCCTGTGGTGACAATTTTGTTTGGATTTGTGAGGACAGACTTTTGAACTGATTCTGCATCTACAGTAAACAGGATTTCATTCTTCTGGTTTTAATCATTCTTCACATTTGGTATATGAGAGAATATGAAATTAGCCTGTACACACATATATCAGTACACTGCTACTTACACTTCCATAATAACTGTCACTGTAGGCCAGTCCCAATCCTCAGGAGAGAAGACCACACCCTTGAAAGAGCCAATGCCTGCATCTGGACTTGAGTGTTCACATGTATCGCTACTCTGTGCCTACTTGCAAATTGCGTGACTATTTAGCGCTTTACACTACGAGTTGTTATTTGAGCACTTGTGAGTTGTTTTGTGTTGAGACTGTTGTTTTGGTGAAATGGATGATACATATGCCATTAGCCTCCTGCTGCTTCTGCCTCGCAATAATAACAAATAGTTTCCATTATGTTTCATATTTCTGCTTAGTCAGCAAGCCATGGTGACAAAATATAACACACAAAATTGTCCTAACACAAGTGTTTCATGATTTTTGTAAAAAGTGCAGTAAATAACACTGGTTTACAAGGTTTTTGAGAAATGGCATGGGTCAGTCTGATCATGCACAAATTGTTTGGTCATGCCCTGGCACTCCTGACCTCAGCTACGATCAATGCCAAGATAGTGTGAAAGTGTAATACTTTCTAACTATATAACTATTTCTAACTATTTCTATAATATACTGTCTAACACAATTCATTTCTAGCTTAAAACATAGAGTGTTATTCCATTTGTCTTACCAGGTTATGTTTAGTCTATTTTGGTGAATAATTTTGAGACATACTGCATCATTTATCTCACCCGTGATAAAATCGCTTACTTATCACTAGATAGATAACACACACAAAGACGCAAAGTTATACAAATCCACATGAGCTAGCACACAATATAGAGGGTGTATCAAAACATCACCATACACCAGTCTCCCACACAAAGCCTCTCAGTCTCCTTCAAACTCTCTCCTGTCTTGGGATTTTCGTCCTCTATATATACATGAGGCCTAAGTGGAGGGGCGGAGCCAGAGTGAGGTGGTAGCCAAGTCAAGGCCTGGAGGATCAGGAGGTGGATCCGGAGGTGGATGAAGCTTAAAGGATGGACCCTAAGGAGCCAGTGGGAGGTCCTATGGGAGGTCCTATTTTTTTCTGAAAGAATTACACAAGACTTAAAGACAATGGTAAACCCAATAGGTTCCAAAATGATACATTCTCAGAAAAGGTGTGGACTAAAAAGAAAGTGATATGATTGGTCCCTTCCTCTTTTACAGAGCCTCTTTTTTCAGCTCGTCCATCAGAGGCAGCAGGAGGTGGTATTAGAGCTGCGAAGTGTTTATTGTCCATATCTTACAAACACAAATAGAATGTAGCTCTAAACACAACTGATAAAGCGCTAAAATAAATATCCTGCTAAGGCTAGCTATGAACAAGTCTCCCTTGAGGTCCAAAGGCTTCCACGATCCTCCGGGTTTGCAGTGACATGAGAGGAATGCACTGCACTGGGAGGCTTTACCTGCAGGGCTTCATTAAAGGGCAGCAGCTGATTAGGAACATGTGTTGCTAATTTAATAGGCGGATGCTTGGGAGCGAGGGAGTGACATGTTAGAGGTGTGGCAATGTGTGGGTGTCTCCCCAGAGGATCTGGGCCGGCCTGCCGAGACAGAACCAAACACATGAGGATGCATGGCTGATGCCCGGTATGCCTGCTATCCAGTTTGCTTTGGGCCCCACCCAGCCATCCTTGATTGCCACCCACACTGTAACCCAGCGTTTCTCAAAGTGTGGGGTGCGCACTTTGAGTATTGCAGGTGGGGCGCGAGCAATTGGAAGAAATGAAATGAAAGAGACCTGTTCGTTTTGCATAAGCCCCAGATGTTTAAAATGTCTGCGGAACATTGTGAACACCCCCCCCCCCCCCCCCCATTCAACAAAAACTTTGTATTTTCATTTTGGTGGTGGGACATGGAATTTCCCCATCTTCTGAAATGGGGAATGATTGAAAAACTTTGAGAACCACTGCTGTAACCCAACTGGTACACAGGTATTTCTCCTCTCCACCTGTCAGACTTCTCCTTGAAGCGTCTGATGGCGGTTTGTAGTCTCTGATGCACTTCCTCCCAGAAGCCTTCACTCTCATGGCACCATTTCTCGATGGTAGGCTGCTCTGACTGGGGGATTCCATGGGTACAGTGGTGGCTGGTACCCTAACACACACTCAAAAGGGGTGAGCCCTGTTCCATCGTGCCAGAGGGAGTTCTGTACATACACTGCCCATGCCAAGTATGTAGCCCATGTGTCAGGGTGCTCGTGGCAATAAGCACGAAGAAATCTACCCAGATTATCTCACTCCACCTGCCCTGTCAGCCTGTGGGTGGTATCCCGATGTAAGACTCACTGTGGCGTTCAGCTTACTCATGAATTCACAGCACACTCTTGATGTAAACTGGACCCCCCAGTCTCCCCAAACTGCCTCAATACATGTTGAAACATAACCTTGAAGGTCTCCAAGGCTGCCGGCATACCAGGAAGAGGTAAAAAGTGCCCCATCTTCGAGATGCGATCAATCGCCACTAGGATGGTGTTGTAGCCGTTCAACACTGAGAGGTCCTGCACAAAGTCGAGGGCCAGGTGAGACCACGGACGCCGCAGTGTGGGAAGGGTGAGCAGCTTACCTGAAAGTGCGAGGCATCTTTCTCCGAGCAGGATGTTACATGCTTGAGCATTTCCGGTGTAGCAATATAAATTCATTATGAATAATTGTAAGTATTTGTAATAACTGAAATGTCAGGGAAATATGTTTGAAACAGAAATATTGGAAATTATGATATATCAGTCCCATTACATGAGAGTGAAGTTCATATCACTGGTTGAAATATATCTTCCAGAGTAATTGGTTTAATGAACAAATGCAAATTTTATTGATTAATAGATTTATAGTTACAATGCATATGACGCATAAGGTTAAAAACTTGGTTTAGGTTCAAAGAGTTAATCAAGCTATTAACTGAGTGAATACGTGGTATTTTGAGATCCAAAATAAACCCACGCGTACTTTCCCAAGTCGGTGAAGTTGAAGATGTATGAGTACTTGCAGTGCCGGCCATGACCAATGTGGTGCCCTAGGCGAGATTTTGGTTGGTGCCCCCTGCACGCCCCCACGATTCTAATTCGATATGATTGGTTGATAAAACTGCCAATCTATCTATCTTTTACCTAGAAACAGCGGTGTGAAATATTCTGATTGGTTGATTTTTAATTTCAGCACTAAGTTTTTTTTTTTTCCAGCACAAGCACGAAAAGTGAATTTGAAAGCCAATTTATAGGAAAAATACAAATGATTGGTGAAGCGTTATTAACATATATTACATATAATAGATAAAGCATCCTTTTTAAGATCAATTAACCTTCAGAGAAGGCATTGAAGTCCCTGACGGTTCGCCAATGGTTTAGTGTTAATTCACCACATATTACCATTATATTACCTGTTTTTTGCCGCCTTTCCTCCTCCACTTTTCTCCTTTTACTACCCTGGGCACCAGAGGACTTCTGCCTTTTTGACGTCTTTTCGAGGAGATGTCACTCACTCTGTGGTGTCTTTATCCCACACAGAGAAACAGTAACGAGGTGCGCAGAGCGCACGGGGGAGGGCGGGTTGGCGCGTGGGTGATAAGTGTCGTGTGTTGTTATTATAATAATAATTAATTTGACTAATATCATTAAACAATGAAATTATAATTATGTGGACTTTGCTTGTTTTCACATTTATTAATTTTTCATTTGTAAAAAAAAAAAAAAAAAAAAACAACGCATGCACGCGAGCGCCCCCCTGGACAGACGGCGCCCCTAGCATTTGCCTATGTCGCCTAATGGAAGGGCCGGCCCTGAGTACTTGATTGAGTAACCAAGGCCTTTGTGGACTTTATGCACTACTATATAATTTGTATTAATTTCTTCTGAAGATCAGATCTAATCCTAACTTTCCAAATAAACATGGGACGCAATATAACTTTGCAACAAGTGTTAGAGCAAATTACTTGATTTTAAACAAACTCACAGGCTAAACAGATGTCAGGCTTTACTTATTACAGGTATTATTGGATGGTGGATAGGTGATGTTTTTTATGGGGGGTGTGATATGCATGGATGGCATGTTGTGGTTTGTTCTTCCTGCCATTATTAGGTGGTCTTGTTGCCACTAATTAACATCTGGATGTGGACGGGCTCCACCTATCCACCAATGGGGCGCATCAGGTGGCGGGCGTTCGTGGATGGATATGTGGACAGATGACAGACACCTGACCGATATTTGGCAGATACATACCTGTTAAAAGGAGATGAAAGAGACACAGTGTATGTGTGTTGGAACTTAACAGTCTGTGTGTAATGCGTTACATATAATGACAGTGTATGGTGGCTGTGCCTGGCCTTTACCAAGTGTTCGTGACAGACATGTTATGTTCTGTGTAACTGCTAATTGCTATGCTAATTGTGCATATTGTTGATGTTTACTGTTCGTACTGGAGGCTACGGTGGAACAGTTTAGTCCTTTTACTGTACTGCGCAGCTTGCTTCTTTTGTATAGGAAAGGGGACGGGCGTCACCACTGTATGTTTTGTCAGGATTAGGGATATTTTTTGTTTCTTTCATTAATTTGATGCTGTGGATGCTGTCCACCGTAGGCCATTACATGTAGGATGTCTATTGGCTGTTACATTCAGCCTGTTGAGCTGTTAGAGCTGTTACCAGTTTTTACCATCCTGTTAAATGTTTTATTGCATATTTTTGGACCATTCTCATTGTGGCACTGTTACGGAACAGATCCGGACCCTTCCCTGTGGGCGTGCCGTTACGTTGTCTGCGTGTCGTTATGTCCATGTTTGTACTTCCATAAGTGTGGGTTGTTTGTGAGCGTGTTCGTTTGTTACACCTGTGCCTTGTCTCGAGGTCACGTGGGTATGTGTACTCACCTATTTAATGTGCGTTCGCGCGGTGTCTAGTGCTCGTCTTTGTCTAAAGTTTCGTGTCTGCGCGAGTGTGTGTTTATCACTGCTTGCGGTCCACCCGGAGCTTACGTGTGTGTGAGAAAGAATAAAAAGCTATATGTTCAACGTTGACGTCGTGGTGCCTGCCTCCTACACCCGCCGTCACAGAAAGACGAGCCGCTCAGATGCCCGGATACGCTAAGCGTACCCCCAAGGGGAAGAAGAAGAGCCGGCGTCACCACGGCTCTTCCCCAGTCCGGCGCCACGAAGCCCCCGTCTCCGAGCAGACCATGAAGCAGGACCCACTCTGCACATACATGCTCTGCGCGGCTCAGGAGACGGAGGATGCACAGCTGGCGGAATACTTCCGCACATCCGCGGTACGTGTGTGGAGGGAGAGACACCCTCCCGCGTCCGCGGAACTGCCACCCGGTGCCGTGGGCAGCTGCAATGTGGAGGAGACCAGTGAGCCGTTTATGGTGGGAGTAGGCGCCTTTGCCCTCTCTCCCCCCGAAGAGGAGTTCGGGAGTGAGGACTCCGGAGAGGAGAGTGAGGGTGAGGGCAGCTGCCCTTCCCCCGGGTCCGTGGCTTCCCTGACGGTGGACGAGGAAGAGGAGACCAGCCCCACTCCATCGGTCTGCTCCGACGCTAGCGAGTACTCCGAGACGGCGGAAGGTGACGTTAGCCCTCCCCCATCCGTATGCTCCAAGTCTACGGTATACTACGGAGAGGGGGAGAACGCTAGTCCCCCATCGTCCCTGTACTCTGAGACTACGGTGTGTTACGGGGAGAGGGAAAGCACTAGTCCACCTCCGTCCGTGGGTTCGATCCCCTCCGGGTCTACCAGCGGGACCGAGGGAGAGGACAGCGTCTCGGTGGGCTCAGCGGACACCGTGCAAGAGGAGAAGGGGTGTCCGTTGGGCAAGGAGAGCTCTCGTGCCCCGTCAGAAGGAAGCAGCATGAGTTGGGCACACTACCCTGCCTCGGAGGAGCCCATGTCCCTGGAGCAGAGTGTCTCGGAGGAGGAGGAGCCGATGGACACGTCGAGGGCTGAAGCGACGGTGACCCCGGTAGCGCGAGAGGGAACCGGCGCGGTCAGCGGTCCAGGGTGGGGGTTCTGTGCGCCGAGAGAGAGGCGGCAGAAATCCGCCAGCGCGCAGCGCCGAGTCTCGGTTCCGGCGCCGCCCAAGAAGAGGGTCGAAGCTCCTCGGGAGAAGTCCCCGGGTGCAAGGACCAGGGGCGCACCGGGAAAAGCAGCACGCGCCGGAGGCGCGGCGCCGAGGACTGGAAGAACTCCGCCGCCTGTTCCGCCTGCCGCGCCCGTTCAGCCCGCCTTCCCTGGAGGGATAGCGCCACCGCTTGCACTCTGGCAGGCAGCCCAAGCAATGTCATGGTTACCTGTCCCTGTTTGTATGTCAGCCCCCGTGTTTCTCCCGAACCCCCTGTTCCCTTTTGTGCCCTTTATGTTCAGTGTTCCGGTGTGCATGGTTGTACTTGTGCCATTGTTTAATGTTTTCTCCCCTGTCTTCCCAGGGAGGGTGTGCTAGAGCTGCTCGTGGCGGTTCCCGCCGTCGGGGGTGACTGCTCTCGGAGGCTCGTGATCCCGGCGGCTCCGGACCTGCCCGTCGGTGTTGGTTCGGGGCTTTCCAGCTGCGCGGGACGCTCCGGGAGTAGCGAGCCCCTGGCGGGGGGTTCTGTTACGGAACAGATCCGGACCCTTCCCTGTGGGCGTGCCGTTACGTTGTCTGCGTGTCGTTATGTCCATGTTTGTACTTCCGTGGGTGTGGGTTGTTTGTGAGCGTGTTCGTTTGTTACACCTGTGCCTTGTCTCGAGGTCACGTGGGTATGTGTATTCACCTATTTAATGTGCGTTCGCGCGGTGTCTAGTGCTCGTCTTTGTCTAAAGTTTCGTGTCTGCGCGAGTGTGTGTTTATCACTGCTTGCGGTCCACCCGGAGCTTACGTGTGTGTGAGAAAGAATAAAAAGCTATATGTTCAACGTTGACGTCGTGGTGCCTGCCTCCTACACCCGCCGTCACAGGCACCCAGGACATGAATGTCGAGAAAATACATTCCCCTGTAATTTTTCATTTTATTGAGACTGAAGTTTTGTTCACTTTCCTGTTTTAATGTTCAGATGTGGTAGTAAATATTCCACCTGCCAAATTTGAGTGCAGTACACATGCTACGCCAGCAGATGGCAACCATAGCGCTAAGAGGTTAAGTGAGTGAGCTCAGACGTATAATCAATAGATGAAGAGCGCTAACGGTGTACTGTGCTGTGTTGTATTAAACAGGTGGGTGAAGTGCACAAAACACATACGTTGGTATCAATAGACGTATATCTATTTGCAGGACTGTGTTGTTATGAGTGCAAGCTGTTTTGTACGTAGTTTGAAGTGAAGGGAACATGTTAAGTCATATTTGCTAAAATGCTAACCACCGCCAGTTAACTAAAATGCTAACCGACGTCAGTTACTGATGCTGTTACCGTGTAGTAGTAAGCACGCTTTCAACCCCCTTCGGGCATTTCTTTGTTAATGTTTAGACCTGTTTCCTTATATTTTAATGGTGCTAAAGTTGATGACTGTAATAGACACAAGCAGACGTATAGTCAATAGATGAAGAGCGCTAACGGTGTACTGTGCTGTGTTGTATTAAACAGAATAAAGCAGTCTTGAGCATGCCATTCATCGGCCCCGTGTGATGTGTGTAACAAATCTGGCGAGCCAGCCAGGAGAAGAAATTAATATAGCCCTCAGAGACAACCTACGAACCTAGAAAAAAAAAAAAAAACGGTCGATATGGAGCAGCTACAGGATGACATCATGGCAGCACTGTGGACTCTGAAGACACCAGGGCTCCTTGGGGTGTTCTCTCATCTTAAGTGCAGGGAACCATCAGGTGAGGGCTTTAAAGGGCACACCCGCAGAAGCCTGATCAGGATCATAGAAAGCGCGATAGATGAAGCCAAAGAGCACGAAGAGCCAGAGGTGTTCCAGCAGTTCATCAGTAATCTTCAGTTGTTCATGCAGTCACCAGAAGTACAGGATACAACTGAACCAGTATCACAGAATGCAGAGTTCACTGAAATGGAGAGACTGAGACATGAATACAAACAACTTCAGAGGTCACAAGAAGAAGAACGGCGTGCGCTGGAGGAGAAGATAGGAACATTAGAGACTCAGCTGAGTAACACAACGCTGGCCAGTGAGAGGGAACCCAACCCTCCCACAACCCTCAGGATGCCAGAAGTGACTTTAAGGAAAGATTTCAAAATATGGGGCCAAATAGGGGAAGCAGGCCAAAGAGACAAACTCTCTTTTACTAGTCTGACCAACCAGATTGAGTCTGGCCTGAAGAAAGGTTATTCTGAGGATGAAATAATTGAGGCAGTAATTAAAGCCGTTAGTCCTGGCCTCCATCTCAGAGACCTACTAGAAGTAAAGCGAGACCTCAGTCTGTCTACATTAAGAGTTATATTAAGAGGTCATTACAAAGTAGACTCATCATCGGACCTACTCCATAGACTCATGAACATTTCACAAGACCCCAAAGAGTCTGCCCAAGCCTTTCTGTTTAGAGCAATAGAATTGAGAGAGAAACTGCTCTGTAAATCTGATGAAGAAGATGAGGGAGAACACTTCAGCACCAACCTGATCCAACGTAAGTTCTTACGGTCACTGGAGACTGGGTTGTTAAGTGAAGCTGTCAAGTTTCAGCTAAAACCACTGCTGAGCGACCCAAAAGTTACAGATGAAGTCTTAATTGAAAAAGTGAATGAGGCCTCCAGTATTGAGTTGGAGCAACAGAACAAGCTTAAGAGATACATGCCAGTCAAACCACCCAGAGTAAGTGAAATACACACAGAGGCACAATCTGACTACTTGCCCACAAACAAAGAGGATGGCGCACATGTGGAAAGACGCATCAAAGAGAATGACCAAAGCAACAAAAAGAAACGAACACAAAATGAAGGACCGGATGCAGAGACCGTTAAGCTAATTGAAGGCATCAGGGTGGACGTCCAGGAGATTAAAAAGTTATACACAGAGTCAGCAGGGCCAAGTCGAAAGCCACCACCAGTGAGAGGGCCCAGAGGATGTCAGGTGTGCAGAGAGACGGGGACTGGTGAGACATGTCGCCACTGTTTCCGCTGTGGCCAAGAGGGCCATCTGTCTCGTGGCTGCAGACAAGGAAGAAACCTACAGGGAAACGGGATGGGGTTGCTGAGAAGGGACCTCCAGTAGCCCGACCTCTCCCCAGGTCCCACATAGACATTGCATCTCAGCAGGCAAAGCCTGCAGGCTCACCAAAGACCCCAGGCAAGCTCAACAGCGCAGCTGTCCCACCCCAGCTTAGTAGTTATATCCCCACACAACGTCAAACCAAGCTCATAAATCTCATTGGGAGGTGGTGTGTTGTTCAATGCCACCTTGACAAGGTACCTGTGGAAGCCTTATGGGACACCGGAGCTCAAGTAAGTCTTTTGAACAATGACTGGAGAAAGAAACACCTTCCTCACAGCAAAACAAGACCACTGACTGAGCTCTTATCTGAGCCACTAGTTGCATTAGCTGCAAATGGAAGTGAGATACCATATGAGGGATGGATAGAGACAGTTTTCCCTGGATGGTGATAATCACTCAGCAAAGACGCTACTGGTGCCCATGTTAGTCTCTAGTGACCCCAGTGTGGCAGAACAGCCTATAATTGGCTTCAATGTAATAGAGGAAATAGTGGCCAAGTGGGAAAAAAACCATTTGAAAACAAAGAGTATATGGACAATCAGTCAAACATTCTCAGTGTCAGTAAAAACAGCCAAGTCCGTGCTGAAATTATTGCAGACACCAGACGGAAATCACAGGGTAGGGCAGGGTATCTGCACATTTTTAAATCTCAAATTCAATGACTTTTAAGACCTTTTTAATACCTCTCACAAGAAAAAATAATACTATCACCGGGGATGCAGGTGTGCTCCACATCGTTGCCGGGGGGTGGCGAACGAGAATTGTTGAGGGGGGGGTTGGCGAACGAAAATTGTTTACGTTGTTGAGGCCGTATTCACCGTATTTCGCCACGCCCACTTTCAAGTGTGTTTCTTCCACCTTTATGTTAGAACTTCCAGTCAGCTATTTTCGCATTAGTGTACACTACTACATTTTAATGATTTTTTTCATAAAATAGGCATTCTTGTCTATTTACTTATTTACTTAATTACTTAAAATTACAAAATGAATGCAAGGAAAAGATGTGGCCACTGATTATAAAATAGTTACTTATCTGATAGCCTCACAAGCACCCGACGCGTTTGCTTCATCGGAGCTTTATAACCGAGCCATTTCTCAGGATAAGGATAATCTGGTGTTGGTTTCCCCTCCACAAAATGATAAGAGCAGACGTATGGACGTTTGGGTGGATGTTTTAAATTTAGCGCCTTCAGCCTTAGACGCAGGTCCTCTTCTTTGGAAGGCGGTGGATATAAGTTATAAGGTGCCCCACAACACTCAGATCTTTTCGAGCTGTGTTCGTAACACTGTTGGTCAAGCCAAGTTTTCCTCTTCTTCCAATTATTGTGACACCCTCTAACTCAGGAGTGGCCAACCTGCAGCTCTTTGCCTGGTTTCATGGGTCTCCCCAGCCGGTCCACTCTCACCTGCACTAACGGTGTGTGTCGTGGGCCGGTTACCTCATCACTCTGTGGGCGACACACTGCTACATCTTCGTGGTGCGCGGTTTGTTTACAAGCCTGGCGAGCCGCTAATACTTTTAAAACCAGCGTAGTGGAAAACGGGAGACTAGCGGCATGAAGTATCTGATATTGAGATTGTGATTTGAGTCTCATTGGTGAGACGCGGTTCTTCTGTCACACGTTTTGGAATAAACCACATACGAGGTGCAGCAAAGGCACCGCAGATGACTGAGGGAGCTTCAAAACTGACACTGTTCTCTTCTTCCTAAAGGTGAGCGCAGGTCAGTTGCGTTGTAACGAGTGTTGATAACGGAGTTTATCCACTTTTCACCTAGAAAACAACAGTTGCGTACATAACAGAGCTCGTAGTGCTCCAAACGTGACAAAGTCCTGAAGCACATCACGCCTTATGTTTATATCGAAGTTTGTGTTTGTTTTTTTACTTAATTTGTGTCCATTTTATACCCCCCCCCCCCGCTAATAATTTACACTCGCCACCCCTCTTGGTCTCTGACGGGTTGGCCACCTCTGCTCTAACTGAACATATTATGCTAGTCATTTTGTGTTTGTTGTCGTTTTGCTTGTAATCGGTATCAGCGTATCCGTAGCACCGGAAGTTCTAACACAAAGTCAACCAAGATGGCCCTGCCCAGCATTGTCATGGAAAATAGCGTGAATACTCCAACGCTAGGAATCTAGCACTAGGACCCTGGAGCGGTTATTTTCTGCAATAGCGCTAGATTCGGCAAAGTTCACATCGCGCCAGAACAACTGAACAACACACACTTATAATAATTTAATGCCTCCCCTCATAAAATTCCAGACATTTAAAGACATTTTTAGGCCTTGAATATGGAAAACTAAATTTAAGACATTTTAAGACTTTTTAAGGACACGCGGGTACCCTGGGGTAGGGACTGTCCTTACAGGGAAGAAGGCGATAAACCTGGCTGCAACACAGATAAGCACTAAATTTGTTCGTGCACATGTAGGGCCCCAGTATGCAGGCCAAAGCCTTTTGTTTATTCCTGATGCTGCGTCACCATTGCCAGAGGGCCTGGTTGTACAAGAGGGACTGGTCACGGTCAGGCAGGGAAGGACAGCATACATCCCAATCTCCATTGTTAACACAAATAAGCAAAAACTCACCTTGTCTCCTCGTACCATCCTGGGCCACCTGGAGGAAATAAAGGCAGTGCATCCAGTTACAGTTGAAAACCCAGGGAAGACATCAGAAGGACTGAACACTGACACGGGAGTCCCCATTCAGGTGAATGAGGTCTCCAGCAACCCCCAGCCCAACCACAAGCCACCTCAGTGGGATCCCCCTGTCAGCCTAGACCAGGGGTAATCAATTAAATCTTTCCGCGGTCCATTTTTGGCAGATAGCTCAGACCTTAGGTCCGGGTTCGCGGTGGCGAACGAAAGTTGTTGAGCGGGGGGGGGTTGAATGTAACACTCAAATGGGTGGTGAACGTAACACTCGTCTGAAAATAATTCTCCGTTTTAAAATATAGTCTCCCGTTAAAATTTTTTTGGCATTTGGGTCCGTATCCAGTTAATCAGGAATGTGATTGGGTCCGGACAGGACGGCGTTCGGGTCCGGATCCGGACCGCGGTCCGCCATTTGGTGATACCTGGCCTAGACCATCTCAGTTGTGACCAGCAGAAAATAGTGAGACAGCTGCTGCGAGAGGAGTGCCATGCTTTTGCTTATAATGACAGAGACGTGGGATGCATTCCCTCTCTAAATATGCATATTACTCTACACGACAAAATACCAGTGAAAAAGACCTATGTTTCAGTGTCAAAGCCTTTGCATCAGGAGGTAAAGGACTATCTGGAAGACCTGTTAAGCCGAGGATGGATTTCTGAATCAAGGTCGTCATATTCTTCGCCAATTGTCTGTGTCCGGAAAAAGTCAGGTGAACTGAGGCTGTGCTGCGACTACAGAGAGCTTAACAGAAAATCAGTACCAGACAGGCATCCAATCCCAAGGATCCAAGATATGTTGGATTCTCTACATGGCAGCTCCTGGTTCTCTGTCCTTGACCAAGGCAAAGCCTATCACCAGGGCTTCCTCGACCCAGAAAGCCGCCCCCTCACAGCATTCATTACTCCTTGGGGCTTGTACCAGTGGAACCGCATACCATTTGGCCTGAGCTCGGCCCCAGCGGAGTTTCAAAGGAGCATGGAGGACTGTCTAAAGGGTCTTAGGGACATTAACTGTCAGCCCTATTTAGATGACAATTTGGTACACTCCCCATCATTTGAAACCCATGTGCAGCATACCCGAGAAGTGCTACAGAGATACCAAAAACATGGTGTCAAGCTCACCCCACACAAATGTGATGTCTTTAAGCGTCAAGTTAGGTTTCTGGGACGCATGGTGTCAGAACAGGGTTATACTATGGATCCAGCTGAAATAGCCCCAGTCCAGGCACTGAAAGAGAAACCACCAACCACTGTAGGGGAGCTGAGCCGAGTCCTAGGTTTTCTCTCATATTACAGATCATACATCCCTGACTTTTCAAAAATAGCCAAGCCACTGTATCAACTCTTGACTCTACCCGCAGACAAAACAGCACCACCTGTGACTAAAACAAGAAGAAAGCAGGTGAATACAAAACAAAAGGGGCGACCACCACCAAACACGACCATTATTTGGACAGACAGCCATCAAGAAGCTTTAAATAAACTTACAGACAGTCTGACAGAGCCACCTATTCTAGGGTACCCTGATTTTACACAGCCCTTCATACTCCACTGTGATGCTTCACAAGAAGGCCTAGGGGCAGTATTGTACCAGCACCAGGCAGGCAAAATGAGGGTGATTGCATATGGATCACGCACACTGACACCCCCAGAAAAAAACTACCATATGCATTCTGGAAAACTGGAATTCCTAGGCTTGAAATGGGCAATATGTGAGCACTTCCGAGACTACCTTTATTAGGCCCCAGATTTTGTTGTGTACACAGACAACAACCCCTTGACCTATGTCCTCACAACAGCAAAACTAAATGCCACTGGACATCGCTGGGTTGGTGAACTGGCTGACTTTAACTTCACAATCAGATACAGGCCAGGCAAGAAGAATGCTGATGCTGATGGCCTGTCCAGGTTACCACTTGACATCAGCCAATACATGACACAGTGCACAGTTGAGGTGAAACAAGATGTGATAAAGGCTGCTGCAGACAGCGTTTTGTTACAGAAAGACCCTGGGAGCTACATTTTCAGTCAGAATGGCATCCATTTAGTGCAGGACAGTACGTCATCCCCAGCTGGTAAAACCCTGTCTCCAGAGGAAATCAGGGCGAGTCAAGAACGTGATGCTGTGATTGGGCCTGTGCTACATTACAAAATTATTGAGTATCTGCCCAAAGTCCAAGCAGTCAAAAATGAGCCACCCAATGTGAAAGTTCTGCTGAGACAGTGGAGCAAACTTTACGTGAATGATGATGGGGTCCTCTACAGGCGAGTGAATGGCAGAGACCAGCTTGTCCTTCCTAAAGAACACCATGATATGGTATTTAGAGTACTTCATAAAGAAATGGGGCTCTTGGGCACAGAAAGAACACTGGGATTAATAAGAGACAGGTTTTATTGGCCCGGAATGCAACATGACGTTGAACATTTTGTGATGCATGCCTGTGAATGCCTCAAGAGAAAACGTCCCAACAGGGCCCATAAAGCCCCACTGACCTCTATCACTACCACTTACCCTTTTGAGTTGGTATCCATAGACTTTCTTCACCTAGAGACATGCAAACATGGATACGAATACATCTTGGTAGTGATGGATCATTTTACCCGCTTTGCAAAAGCATATGCCACCACAAACAAGTCAGCAAAGACGGTGGTGGATAAAGTGTTTGGTGATTTTGCCCTGAACTTTGGCTTCCCACAGAGAATCCATCATGACATGGGTCGTGAATTTGAAAATCGGTTGTTTTCCCAGCTCCAGAAGGACTGCGGGCTACGTGGCTCCCACACGACACCATACCACCCACAGGGGAACGGACAAGTGGAGCGCTTCAATAGAACCCTCCTCTCCATGCTCAGGACTCTCACCAACAATGAAAAGGCAGACTGGAAACAATCACTTGCAAAGGTAGTGCATGCCTACAATTGCACTCGGAGTGAAGCCATGGGGTTCTCGCCATATTATTTGTTGTTTGGCCGCACCCCTAGACTCCCAATCGACATAATGTTTAACTTACCAAGTGATAACCACCACGTAAGTTATGAGGAGTATGTGCAAAAATGGCAGTCTCAAATGAAAGAAGCCTATGCAATAGCAGCAGCAGCAGCACAGAAGGAGTCATCAAGGGGCAAGTATTACTATGACCGAAAGGCACATGGGGTCCAGCTGTATCCTGGCAACAGAGTGTTGCTACGCAATTTCAAGGAGAGAGGAGGACCAGGAAAACTCCGTTCATACTGGGAGGATGCGGTGTATGTAGTTGTCAGCCAGAAGAGTCCAGACATCCCAGTTTATGAAATTAAGCCGGAACAGGGAGGGAAGAGCCGCACAGTGCACAGGAACCTGCACCTTCCCTGTGATAGCTTGCCTCTAGAAAGAATAGAGAAACCATCAAACAAGCAGAAGAGAAAGACAGCAACAGAGAACAAGAAGAAACAACAACCATTACAAGAGGATACAGAAACAGACAGTGAGGAAGAAGGTGCCCTATTGTGGGAGTTCCCATGTCTCGATATCTGTGAAGATAACAGACCTCATCCCACTCCAGAGGTTGAGACCCATGAGTGGGAGGAATCTCAAGCAGTGGTCGATCAACCTGTAGAGCAAAGTATGGTGGATTATGGACAGCACGAACAAGACCAAGAGCAGTGCAGTGAGCATCCCTCTGATGAAGAAGAGCTCCACCAGAGAGATGGAGACTCAGACACAGAGGAACACCGTACACTCCGACCCCACTCATACCCACCGAGAGAGCGCCGGCGGCCTCGTGTCTTCACCTACGACCAGCTAGGACAGCCAACCAGCAGAGAGGCAGGTATAGGCTGTGCCAAGGTGAGTGTCCCACCTGCATGCTCCTAGAGACTATGGAGACCGTGGACAACCAACACCACACAGACAGTTTGCTGAAGGCTGAAAGACCGCATAATTTAAGTCAAGAAGTTAACAAACAAACAAAAAACAAAACAAAACTGAGATAAACAAGACGGAACGGACATGCTGAAAAGATCAAGAGGAGAATAACACAAATAAGAGTGTCTAATTGAAAAAAGACCTTTGGTAGTGGTAACAGACAACATGACAATGTGAGCAAATGATGCGCCTGTTACAGCGATTCAAAAATACACTGTGAGGTGAAATTGTTTATTTCGCTGGGGAAATATGGTGGTTATTCCGCACACGAGAGTTGAGCAGTGAGAGACAGATGATAACTAAATAAAGTGTAACACTGCTCACAGAGGGTGGGAAACCGCTATGGCTACTCAATGGATACTGTTTTGAGTATTAGTAATGGAAAAAAAGAAAAAAGAATTTGATGAGTCATTTTTTTCTTTTTTCTTTATTAAGCAGGGGAGGGTGTGGCACCCAGGACATGAATGTCGAGAAAATACATTCCCCTGTAATTTTTCATTTTATTGAGACTGAAGTTTTGTTCACTTTCCTGTTTTAATGTTCAGATGTGGCACCGAAAGGTAGTAAATGTTCCACCTGCCAAATTCGAGTGCAGTACACATGCTACGCCAGCAGATGGCAACCATAGCGCTAAGAGGTTAAGTGAGTGAGCTCAGACGTATAGTCAATAGATGAAGAGCGCTAACGGTGTACTGAGCTGTGTTGTATTAAACAGGTGGGTGAAGTGCACAAAACACATACGTTGGTATCAATAGACGTATATCTATTTGCAGGACTGTGTTGTTATGAGTGCAAGCTGTTTTGTACGTAGTTTGAAGTGAAGGGAACATGTTAAGTCATATTTGCTAAAATGCTAACCGACGTCAGTTACTGATGCTGTTACCGTGTAGTAGTAAGCACGCTTTCAACCCCCTTCGGGCATTTCTTTGTTAATGTTTAGACCTGTTTCCTTATATTTTAATGGTGCTAAAGTTGATGACTGTAATAGACACAAGCAGACGTATAGTCAATAGATGAAGAGCGCTAACGGTGTACTGTGCTGTGTTGTATCAAACAGAATAAAGCAGTCTTGAGCACGCCATTCATCGGCCCCGTGTGATGTGTGTAACATCATGAATATAAATTCATGGTTGCCATCAGCTTTGTTGTCGTGTGCCTTTTATCCCATGACATCTTGTACCCAGTAACAGCCATATCAAACCTGTCATTTACACATGTCCCGGTTTCCTTTAGAGGACAGGGATGTAACACACATCATATACTCTGTGTGTATATATATATAGGACAATCAGAGGATCTTGTAGCTAATCTGAGGAAATTGTAGCTAAGCAATGTTGTAACTTCAGAGAAGAAATTGAGGTTAAGACTTAATGAATTAGCTAACCTATACAACTCACGTATAACACCAACTAAATGGTACAGTATTATACACTTTATCTGGCTACATCTTCCAGATTTCATCTGTTAACTGACTGCATTCATGTTGTACTAGATAACCCATAGCTAGTCGATTGTGTTTGCTGCTAAGATGACTAAGCCAAGTTTACCTTTCACACTTTGTGTTGCTTTTAACACTTTGTGGTTTCAATAAACCAGGTTTAATGAAATACTAGCGGTATGAGAACCAGAGTGACATTTCTAATTTAATTAGGGCCTATCGCTAGGTAGATAGTGTTTGACCACTGCTCTGTCAAAGCTGACCATTAACCTGTTAGGATTTATGTGTCACCATGTTTCTTGTTGAGGGCACACATGCTGTAATAAGTTATTTGAAAAATCAGAATAGCAAATCAGTCCTTTAGTTTACATTGACCTAGAGCAATACACCATGAATGCAATCAACTTGTATTAATATATTTGTATATGAAGTGAATTATTTGTTTGATTTTCGCCTTTCTGTGGGCGACAAAACTTTTGTCTTGCCAAAATCTGACCTTTCTGTGTTCATTAAATGATCAATATTTCTGCAGTAAAGCAAATTTATTTTTGTTAATTAAATCTCATTTGGGAGGGTTTCAGCTTTCATATCAGTCATTTCTAAAACCAATCGATGAATTTAGAGTCAGGTTATAAGCTTTTGTTTCCACAACATGGATAAGCGACAGAACTTATGTCAGGGACTGTATACTTAATTTTTTTTTTTTTACATCTATTCCTATGAAGCATACTGAATGGTTTTTATTTAGTGATATTCTCTCTGGTTTGGCCCTTGCATGATTGTCTTTTGTTGTTTTGCTGTTTTGGTTTTAAATAACTTTTGATACCACCTACTGACTATGATTTGGATTGATTGTTCTTAGAGTAACGAAGGGCAAGTGTCAGTAATCAGATCTTGAGAAATGTTCAGATCAGTGATCAGTCCCTTACCCAGTGGTCAGTGCTGTGTCATCCACCCATTTCCACGCTCCATTTGAGTGTCTCTGTCTCTGGTCAGACCGATCCAGACTTTACTGCAGGCCTGAAGTTTTTTCATCAAGTCCTGTCAATGTAGTTATGAAGTATCAAAAGACAACTAAAGAACAACCTCTTTCTCTCTCTCTCTCTCTCTTTCACACACACACACACACACACATGCACGCACGCACACACACACACAGACACACACACACACACACACACCTGTTCCTCTCTGCTGTTTATGATCACCAGGTCTGCTCCTCTGTCTCTGCAGTCCTGTCTGCTCTCACTCCAGGTCTTCTTCTCAGTAGAGATGTAATACATACTGGAGTTGAAGTATAACCATCCCTGTCTGCAATAATTATCTGTACATATAGTATAATTTGGTTATTTTATTATTGTTTATATATTGAATAATTTAGTTACACATTTTCCATAAAAATGACATGATGTGGGCCAACCTAGATACTTTTTAAATGAATCTCAAGGTCATAAACAGGAGAACAACTTCATAAAAGTGCATAAAATAATGAATTAAAAGTCTGTTTCAAAACAGCTAAAGTCTTAATTTAAGATATTCATGTCTTCAGAGGTACACATATGCAGCAGAGGTGTAATGGTACTTCAGTAGGCCTATAGCTGTCATGGTACACACACTACAGTTCAGTGCATGCAGTGAAACAGAGAATGCACCATAGTGCAAAGATGAACTTAATGTGGAATCAAATTTCACAAGCATCAGATTTATTTAAGAAGTTCTTTGTTTTAAATGTGTATCATATATTACTGGTTTTAATTAAACAATTAAACATTTACTATTGTATACCAATTTTATACTTTTTCGGACTAAATTGGAACATTTCTAGTTTTAAAGTTCATCTTGAGTTTTCAAAAGTACACTTTATAGTATAAAACTAGTATACTTATCTATATGCTATCAATGTACTTGGTATATCTTTCTCGTATGCTTAAAGTATACCACAAGTACACTTATCAATATACTGCCATTGTACTAGTTATACTTTGAGTCTATTTTTATTGTATACTTTAAGTATACTGTTATTTCACTAGTTTACTTTAAGTTTGCTTGGCATATTACTTGTAGCTTACTATTTATGTACTTGAAATATACTCCTTAAAGTATTCTTAAAGTTTACTGTATGTACACAAGAGTGTGATGCATTTACAAAATAAGACAGAATGTTGAAAACAAGTTTGATATATTTTCAAACATTTCACACATTTCAAAAACAAATACATATGAAAGTCCTTACTGGAGAAAATGAAAGGAAAAAGTGCCCATGTGCATGTAAAAAAATATAAGCATAATGGACTCTCCAAGATCATGTCCATGTTTGTAAAAAGTGGTAATGTCACATTACCACTTTTTACAAACAAGGACTTGTTTGTAAAACAAACAAGGGGGTGCGCTGGGGTGCGAGTTAAGGACGAGGCACGGAGTCCTATCTTGCGGTACAAATGGCACTTTATTTAACACATGAAAAGCGCAGACAGCACACGTGAAACACTTATACATGTAAACATGTTCGACTCTAACAAAGACGAGACACTGCGTGAACGCACATTAAATAGACAAACCACATAAGCCCAGAGTGATGACGAGACGAGCCACAGGTGAGACCAATTAACACACAGACACAACCACACCCACGAAGATCCACAGACGACTAGACGTAGACAACATAAACACATGCCCAAAGGGGAGGGGTCAGGGGCTGTAGTGTGACAGGTAAAGCAAATCTTGTGCATATGCTTGTAAAAATGTTAACATAAACATAACATTTTAAACTCCAGCATTATACTATTAATATATAAATTAAAAGTTAAGCATGAGTCAATGACTTGACCTTATTATGCACTTGGAGCAAGATATAGTAAGTATTAGTACTTTGTGGCAGAAAGATGTAAAAAGTATACTAAAGTATAAGTATTAATGTACTTAGTCTTAGACTTCTGTTTATACTTTTCAGTATAAGCCAAGTATACTTCACTATACTATTCTTAAGTATCTAAAATATAGTTTATAAGGGTAAGCACAAACCAACAAAAAGCAGTTGTATAATTATATTGTATCTGACAGTGTGTAAACATGTGTGTACTGTTTGGACTGGGGTTAAAGGTCTAAAGCTGGAATCATAACTGTAGCAGTTGAGCACTTTGGACTATAATCCAGATAAGGAAGATCAGGGAGTTCTGACAACAAGCTGTACGTTACTCATGTACCTTCTTGAAATGGAGTCTGATATTGGTGAGTTTACTGTGTCATTATTAGCTCATCCTCTTAATATTTTATATTTACTGATGTCTCTCTTCCTCGGTTATTTTTATGAGGTTATCACATATTTTCTGCTACAAATTATATAACTACCACTAATGTATTTTCCTTGAAAAGCTGTGAGACAACATAATGGTCCTTTCTTCATGTTATACCTGTCTGGAAGTGTTTATATTTCGAGATGATCCTTGAAAGGTGTTCAGTTACGATTTTGGATTTACCCATTTATATATAAAATCTTTATTTCTACCTGCGCCTGCACTATCCCTTATTTCTCACACTACTCTTTACAAGAAACACCTGGGAGGGCACTAACTCAGCACTGTTCACATCAACTCTGATAGTCCTAGAGCTGTCACAACATCAGATTATCACTACAGATTATCACAACTGATTATTGTGGCCAAAATAATTCACAAAAACAATATTATCATATCTATAGAACATTTTGACATGTTTGACTTCTCCTATAATAGACAGACCCACCTGATCCTGTCTTGATCATACAGCTGATTGGTGCAAGAGTAGAGCAGAGTTTAACTAGACAGCAGTAGATGAGTAGACCACAGACCTCCTTTACTGTTACAATGTCAACAAGAGGAGGAAGAGGAGGATGGATCCTCCTGAGGTCTTATTCCTCTCAGGAATTCTTCCTCATCCTCTTAGGGAGTTGTGCCTTACCACTATTTTGTTTTTAATTACATTAGCTTTAAGTAGCCCTTTTATGTCTTAAGGAGCTTGACATTAAAGTAAACTTTAAAAAAATGAAACATAAAAAAAATTCATTTATAGACTATTTTTTTATATTGCAACAATTACAATACAACTTCTGAGTGATAAACAGGTGATGTCCATTAGACAATCAGTATTCAGGTGTGAGTAACCTGATGGTGAAATGTGTGAGGAGCAGCGTAGACACTGACACCAGCAGTAAGACACAGGTTCTGGTGTTTGGAAAGAGTCTGTAGTCTTTAAGCAGATACAGCAAAGCAGATACAAATACATATTAATAACTTTAACACAGATCCAGCACCCTCACTGCAGAAGAGAAGAAGATGTTTAACCTCACCTCCCAGTGGTAAGTTACACTGCATCCACTCTATCTGTACTGTTAAACACACTGCATGCTGTGTCTTTTCTGTAAAGACAGGACTGAAACAAACATAAATACACAAACAAAACCTTGAGGTGCCCTGAGGAGATCTGGAGTGAACTCTTCCCCATTGGCTGGCTAAGTTCTGCTCTGTCCGCATGGGCAAAGAGGTCCCACCCAGCAGGCATTTCAACGTTGAATCAACGTCGAATGTGATGGTTGAATCAACGTTGGATTTTGTGTCGATTTTGAAAGGTGAATCAACGTTGATATGCCAACGTCGTTTCAACGTCATACATTCAACCTTGAATAAACCATAAAATTCACGTTCATGATGCTCAAAATTGCATGGGAGAGAGGAAAAAGACAACTGTAGGCCATAAAAAAAGAAAAAAGAACAATTTTATTTTTTTAATTCTCTCTGTAAAATTATTATCAGAGAACCACCACACTACCTCAGTCATTGCCTCAAGTCTGGGAATCAAACCCACGACCCTCCAGTCTCAAGACCAGTTCCCTAACGAATTAATAAATAATGAAAAATTATATTATTATTATAATTATTACTACTACTAATAATAATTAATACCTCTTTCAAAACCCTCAGCCAATGCCAAAGAGTTGTTTGTACTTTTTTATTGTGTGTTTTTTGAACTTGAAATGGTAATACAAAGGCCGGTTGAAGATATTACGTTGATTCACCGTTAATAGTTCAACGTTTGCGCAACCATTTAACATTAAACGTTGATTCAACGTTGTTTCAACGTTGAAACAACAACAGACAGTATTTCAACTATATTTCAACCACATTTCAACGTTGAAGGTCGGTCGTGTGCCAGCTGGGCAGTAGAACATAGCCAGCAGCTCTTCCTGTTCCATGAGAGGACATTCCCCCAAATACTGGAAAAAATCAGAATGACAAATACAGAAAATTAAGTGTCTTTCACATTTAATTAACAAAAATAAAGTGCTTTGGTAAAATAAAATGGTTTTTGTTGTTACCAAAATTCTTGAGCTTCATTTTGCGAGCTGTCAGGGCTGGCTCGGATGCAGTTTCCCCAGCCGTTGCTAGGGGCACCAGAGTCAGTCCCAGACTACACCGGCGTAACCGTACGTTCTCAGCCAGTCTCTGCGCGCCCCCTAGTGGGCCCGCTGGCGGGCCCAGCTCCTTTACGGCGATATAAAACATATTAAACATTAATGAATCTCCGAACAAAAGCGCTTAAATCAAAATTTCCTATCCCATCTACATGCCTACCGAGTTTCAGCCGTCTACGTGCAGCCGATCGCGAGATATCCGGCTTTGAAGTTGACCACAAAAGTGCACCCCGCGAGGGGGTCTCCCGACATATCCGTTTACAAAACATATTTATGTTGTGAAATGTCTTAATGTTTTGTCACCTAAAAATCGTTTACTAATAAGGCTTTAATTTAAGACCTTAACAGCGTAGATCCGTTGTGGTTAAGTACCTTAAAAAGCTTGCTCACCTCACTGCAAAATTTTCCAAAATCCGCTTCCTGAATGAGACACTCCGACAAATCTGCCCCCTAAGCGTCACAGAAGCGTTTTTAACGCTGATTTGATCCCTCATTACAAAGCTGCAGCGGTTCTGCTTTGATTTGAGTGGTTTTTATTGGTCTAAAGTGGGGTAGTGACTTTGAATGACAGGTTTTACAACCTCTCCCACGGCGAGGTGCGAAGGGGAGGGGGGGAGGGTGAACCAATAAGCCCACAGAGACAAGCTGGAGCCTCAGAAGTGATTGAAAGCTGTTCTAACCAATAGTGTACATCCTTCCGAAGCTAACCAGCCCTCATATGACATGATTGGTCAAGTATATTTTTAAATTGAGCCCTCGGAAACTGGCGCTTCATTTCCAATTTCGGCCGCTAGCATAGCAACATAAGCTAACCCTTTGCTAACCTAAGCTAAGCTCCCCAGAACACACTGTTCGGCGAAACTGAAGCTGCCATGGATTATTTTGTTCGTTTTTATGTGGATTGTGGATACTTTTGAACATAAACGGATTACTTTGTGTGGAATATATGGGCAATTTTCGGAATTTTCGCCAACCCGGAAGTGAGATGGTACACCGGCTACGACGCGATTCTACGTACTGTGAGTGACAATGGATAATTTTTCATAAGCGATATTGTACAAAATATATATTCTAATACTAAACATTAACTAAGCGTTAGATTATAAACAGTTTTAGAGCGTTTGAGTGCTGCAGCACTCTGTATCGTGTCGGATGCTACCGGAGTTGGCTACGGTAACCTAGCTTATGCTGTCGGACTATATTGGACATAAATATGATATCATAACGTTCATATTTGGACATGGAATTTATTCATTGGAATTTTCTGGTCTTTCTGTAATATGTGCAGCGTTGTTGTTTGAAATGGCTCATCGGTTTCGTGTATGGAATTTGTTAGCATGTTAGCTTGGTTGACTAAGGGTGTGTACCGGGTGTGGCACATACTTAGCACATTTGGACAGGGTGTGGTGAACTGGACATTCCTTGGAACAAAGTGGAATAACTTTGCAATGCTTGCATGGATTTGCTTCATTTTTTCTGTGTTGTTAGAAAAGACCCTAGCGAAACTTTTTGCAATTTCCAATAAGAGATTTGAATAACTATGTGAATATACATTCCAGTCATGTTCAAGTTCAAGTCAAAATTTTTGACATTCCTGGCATTTTAGCATTTGTAATATAGGCTCTAAAATAAACCAAATTATGTGAATATGATATTGAAGTGAATCAGTATGTTCCCCCAACTGTCTACTTCAGTTTGAGCCATGAATGATGATTTTCCTATATGTACAACTTGAGATATCTAGTGTTGAAGTGTACTAGTACCATTCGCTCAAAGATGGCTGCCAACCAGCATCAAGCATCAAGGGCTAGTAAAACTGCAGCATAAAGTTAATGGTCTCGCCACCTCTCTCTGTTATGCTTTCTCTTTACTTATTCGAGTATCTCAAGTTTTCCCAATCCTACATTTCTTCCTATCCGTTTTGCCTTTATTTTTGGGAAGGGTTTTATTTTGCTGCGGCGTTTTTTGCCAGTTACTTCTGCTGGCGTCCTTGGTTTCGTTTTCGCGTTGCATTTATCCGCGCTGTTTTTTAGTTACTGTTGTTATTTTGCTTCTTTCTCCCGTCTCTCTGCGGTTGAGTGATATTTTTCACGCGTTGTATTTTCCGCGTTGGTTTTTGTTTCTATTTACTCCGTGCCCTCACGGTTTTGGTTTCTATTCTCTTGCGCGTCGAGTCTTCCGTGTTGTTTTGTTTGTTCATTCTGGGTCGCTGTGCACGTTTCCCTCTCACTAATACATTTGACGAGTGTCAAACGTCTTGATCTTGCGAGCCGGCACTTGGGTCTCTATAATCAAATTTGTCAAAAGGTTTTTCAATCTTATGAAAATTTTTATAAGTATATTAATATACCTATATATACACACATACATACGAACACGTGTGTATTTTTAAATATGTGAAAATTTGACTTAACTTTTAGCTTTAGGAACCTGTCACGGTACAGCAGGCCCCCTACTGGTCCCCTCCGTCCAGAGCGGCAGTTGTCCTGTTGTTGTTGTTTTGTGTTCGTCCCTCAGGTGGGCGGGGCCCGCGATCCGTCTCACCTGAGGGTCGTTTGTTTGTCTATATATGTCTTGTCTTTGTACCAGTTGACTGCTGGTCATTATATCCTTCATTTGGATCGAGTCACAGGTTTTGGTTTGCGCACTTTTTCTATTAAACATTCCTTTTTTCCGGAGACTTGGCGTGATCGCTTTCTTTTTGTTTTGCTCACCCTGCCCGTCACAGAACCAATATGTCACATCTAGATCTGCCCTCCTTCCCAGTCTCGTGTCGTCTGCCCTAGCAACGCACTGTTTTTCCCGTTACCTTGGTTTCCCTTCTGTCTGTCACGTCCCCGTCCTCAGTCTTTCCACCTGTGTCTCGTTTCTCTTCCCTGTTTCAAAGTATTTAATCCCCGCCATTTTATCCCCTCATTGTCAGTCATTGTAAGGTTTTCTGTTCATTCCAGTGCTCTCTTCTCTCTGCGTCCTCTCGCCTGAGCTTCCCCCTCGCTTCTCCCATTTACTGGTCTGGTTCGTTTTGTTTAGTCTTCCTTATGTCTTCATTCTTGTTTCTCCTTGCCCATGTCACCCCTCCTTTCATCTAGTGCTCACTATTGATTATTGTCATGCATATTTCCCTTTGTCTATTATTGCCCTCCTTGTGAATGGTTCTCAGTTATACGTTTTCAGCGTCTGCATTTGTCCCCGTCAGTCCTATCTCCCATTGTATGTTGGTATAGTGTAGTGTTCATTTTACATTCCTAGGTTCGTGTGTCATTTTTCTTGTACTTGTCTTCATGTTCGTTCATTTAGACTGTCCTGTTTATTTGTATTGGTGTCATACTTTCGTGGTTATTCGTCATTGTACGTAAAGTCATCTTTCCCGTAGTGTGTTTAAAGTATAGCATTTCTAGTATGTGTTTCTTTTAGTGTGTTGCTTGCTTGTCGTGTCATCACTCTATGTTCACTTTAGTGTATATTCTCTTTGCCCTAGTTTTCCTCCTTTGTTCTATTTGGTGTTTGTTTCATTTAATAAAATACATTGATACTTGCGTTTGCGTTGTACCCACTCCCTTGATTTGTTACACAATACTGCAGGGAGCAGATGTTCCAGACTGACTGCAGTATGTCTGGGGCTGCTGTGTGTTCTCCTGCTGACTGTCATCATAGTGATGTGGGTCAAGTTCACTGCAGAGAGAGACCAGTTACAGACCAGTAACTACAACCTGACTATAGGGAGAGACCAGTTACAGACCAACCTGAGAAATCAGAAGGAGCAATTGCAGAAGGAGAATGATGAGCTGAAGCAAGCATTGGGTGTTATTGGTGAGTAAATCTGAAAACAGGAAATTAAAGTAAACTAAGTACAGCACTCAGCACCTACAGGAACTGTTATACTCATTATACTTTGTGCAATAATAATAGATATTAGCTAAATAGCTAAATAGGAGCACTAAGATATTGCAGATTGAGACGTGCACTTGAATTTACTGTAGATAGTCTCGGCATGGCTAATTAATGTCTGATAGTTATTCATATGCTAATTTGTTATCAAATGTAATTTTAATCCATTTTCAATCTCAAAATATTTTGCTTGGAACAAATACTTAGAATTCCTTTATATTGTAGCGCCTCACTAGATGCATTGAAAGGACAGACAGAAAGGCATTGCAGTCAACGCTTTATTAAGCGAACTTACAATGATTATTGATGTCAACAGGCTGTAGGGGTTTCACCTACTAATCCTTTAAAGTAGTTATACTTTGTTTTACCTTAATTATTAATCAGACTCATTATTTAGAATCAGTCTCATTCTAATTATACCAGAACCACAAGTTTAGTTATCAACTAAAGGTAATTAATGGTTTGGTATCTGAAGGATTTAACTGTGAATTCTTTGGAGGTTTTGGCAACAACCACTTTTGAATGACATCAACACAGACAATTTGGTGAAAATAAATGATACATTTATTTAAAACCAACTATTCTAAAACAAACAGCATCAACAAGGATCAGTATATTTACAGTGAAGACTCAGCATCCAGTGTGTGTGTGTGTGTGTGTGTGTGTGTGTGTGTGTGTATAAAAAAAGGGGAGGAGTAAGTGTGCGCGCTTGTGCGCGTGTGAGGAGGCGGAGTTGTAATATCAGTTCTCCTATGGAGAACAAAGAACTAAAATGGCGCCGACTTTAAACAGTAGAGCAGCACGACTATGTTAATGAGCTCAGCTGGTTTATTCCAACATGGTCAGAACAAAGAGTAATGGAGCTGGCTTAATAACTAAACATTAATGTAGTGTGTCTGAGAATGAGGAAGACTACAAGTTGTCAATTAATTGGATAAAGAAAAAATGGTTGCATGCACAGCAAAGAGAACTTTAAAACAAAGTTTTAAACTTTTAAGCTTTTCTAAACAAAGTTGAACACAAAAACACTGAGAAGGTTTTAGTTAAACTTTGATAAGTCTACAGTTCAAGTAACTATGCCCAGCGGTAAGAGTCTCACATGTTGAGGGTTTTGGGTAGTGTCATCATCCACCCTGAATTAGGAGGGAATTTCCACCGCAGGCTCCTCGCTGATAAAAAGCGACGTCCAGGTGTGTTGGGAATCGTCCTTCTGGGAATGTGAGACTCGTTCACGGTTTAACAACAGGGAATTGATCGCCTCTGTTTCAGTCCGTGTGGCCGCATTAGCAAGCTTGATTGAAGTAGTTAGGTGAATCTGTTGCCGCGGTAACGTTGATCAGTTGCTGGTTAGATTACACCGTAACTCGGGCTCGTTAATTAAGTGATACGACTTTCAGCTGTTTGCTGTTAGTCGTATGAAAGTTTGCGTGCTCTCAAAGAAAACCGGAGAGAGAGGAATGGCAGAGCCTCTCTTTAATAGGTTCTAACCTCGGTGTCAGTCAAACCAGAGAGAGAGAAATGGATGGCTGTTCAGGGTATTTAAACACCTGGACTGTAAACACACCCTTACTTCCGTCAAAGCAAGCTTGTTCCATGTGTTGCCAGTGGTACTGCTACCTGCTGGTTTAGCATGGTACCTACAAGGCTATCGAGCTAACAAAACTATCGGGCTTAAAACTTTTTTGGTAAGTGCAATATAACCTGATCATTTTTATCAGCTAACGGGCATGTAGTTCGGAGAGCGCGGAGCGGATCAGAACGAAAACGGGGTTCACCTTACGGCCTATATAGAACAAAGGGTAAGTTGGAGTCTGGGGGGGTGAGAATGGGAGCCCCTGTCAAGGCTCTCTTCAAACAGCTGAAAGCCTGTTCACACTCTGATGTCTAGGCAAAATCACTGCCCTTACGCTGCAGGCAAAACAGAGGTGCAGCGATGCAAGAAAAGGCACGCACAAACCGTCTGTAATAGGATGCCAGGCTAATGAAGCTTTTTAGCTCCCTCAGATTGGAGGGGGTCGGCCAATCCTTCACAACCTGCACCTTCTCCTCTATAGTGCTTATGCCCTCTCCTCCAATCCTGTGGCCCAGAAACTCCAGTTCTCTCCGCATAAAGCAGCACTTGTCTAGGTGGAGCTTCAGACCTGCTGCTGCTATCTTTTGTAGGGTCCGCCGCAGGGTCACCAAGGCGGTCATGAAGGTGCTCCTGTGGACAAGAATGTCATCTAGGTATACTAGGCACTCTTGCCGTGGCATTTCAGCCAAGACCTTTCCCATCAGCCGTTCAAAAGTGGCTGGGGCATTGCACAAGCCGAAACTGAGCATGCAAAATTGCCATAGCCCTCTCCCAGTGCAGAAAGCAGTCTTTGGTTTAGCGTCAGGGCTTAGGGGCACCTGCCAGTACCCGCTGCGTAGATCCAAGGAGGAGAACCAGGACGAGCCAGACACCAAGTCCAGTGACTCGTCAATGCGGGGCAGCGGGTACAAATCCTTTTTTGTGACGCTATTCAAAAGTCTGTAGTCCACACAAAACCTCATTTTTGGGCTCTTTTTCTTGTTGACCATCACAACCCCTGAGGCCCAGGGACTGTCAGAGGGCTCAATGATCCCAGTCCTTAGCATCTTGTCAATCGCGCCGTCAGCGGCTGCCTGATGGGTGAGAGGAAGATGGCGAGGGCGCGTTTTGATGAGCCTTTCGTCTCCCGTGTCAATTTCATGCTGCAACAGGTGTGTCAGGCCCACTTCCCCCTCCGTTAATGCAAAAATGTCTTTGAACTCCCACAGTACTTCTCACAGCTCCTTTTGCTGCTGGGGTTCCAAGTTATCACAATTCCGCTCACATATCTCCCTTACTGCTGCCAGCCTATCTACCACCCCCTCCCCCCCAGATTGTGGGGTCTCTTCCGGCTTTCAAGAGAGGCGGTCGCACTTTATCTCTGCTCCTGCACTCCCTCCCTTCTGCCTTGCTCAGCTTAGATTCTCTGTCTTGTCTTAGTAACCTGACGTTTGCTCTTCGAATTTTCAATGGGAAAATGAATTTTATCAGGTGGTCTCTCAACGCAATTGACACTATTTTTTCCATGAGGAGTCATGGTGCGCGAGAACCCACATGCCCAGAAAGTACGTTCACATCTGGATATGTGTTTGACTTGTGGGGGACCTGGCGTAGTTTGTCTTGCGCCTCTCTCCCTGGAAGATGTTGAGGATGTGTTCTTATTACACCGTGTTCGCGGTGGCTCTGCTGATTGGATTAGGCATTGCCCTGGTGTATCGGAAAATTGATAAAGTGGAGCCGTTCATCGAATGTCCACGTCAAGTGCCCAACATGATTGATGCGGTGGGTAGAGCTGTTGGAACACAGACTGTGACTGTTGGTAAAAGCTTCGAAGTGATCGCGGATGGAATCAATGCTACGTGCGAAGATGGATCTGTTGGGAGACCGCTGCCTTAAAGAGGAGTTTGTGTGCTCAAATTCCCAAGGACGAGCTCCTTGCTAAATTCTTCATTCTTCTTTTCTTCATTGGCGCCCAAACAAATCTCTCCCGGAAGGTCGTCGTCTTGGTTACCTGCTCCTACCCCTACACAGAGACTGTCAGAGATGGCTCTCGCTTTCCACCGTGAACTTTGACACAAAAACTCTGTGCCAGGCTTCTGCCCCCTCCACCTCCCTATCTGAATGTATCACGTCTCTCACTGCTTACTGTCCATGTTATCAATGCTGTATGTGCTATGGGGATTTTTTGCATGCACACAGACTGTTGTCCTGTTTGTGAGAATAATCTGTGGTCATAATTTTTTGTCTCCTCCTGGTGTTATCTCTCTGTTTCTCCCCCATTCTGTGAAGGTGGCGCGTCTACGTTTACGTCTGACGCTGCTCTGGGTTTTCGGTGCTTTAACACTGGGCCCAGGGCAATAAAACATTTCATCTTGTACTTGTACAATGTATGATGAATAAAATCTGACTGATTGATTGATTGTAGGTCAAGGGCTGGGGGATGCACACTAGCTGGAGACTGGGGTGTGGGAGGCAGTGAGGTTGGGGATGAAGTGGGGGCTAAAGGGAGATCTGAAACATCTGCTGCTGTCGTCGTGGTTGGGTGAAGGCATGGGGTCTGTGTGGGGCATACCATTTCAATGGTGGGACCCCCCCGGAAAAGTCAGTGTGTTCTCTCCCAGGTCCAAAACACAGCGGGTAGCCCGAAGAAAGTCTAGTCCTAATATGGGTCTTGTACTGCTGCAACCCACACCTCAAAGTTCACTGACATTGCCCCCACCCGAACAGTGACCACCCCTTTTCCAAGCATCGGGGCTAGCTCACCAGTCACTGTCTGAAGTTTAACTACAGTAGGCTTTAACCATGTTTCAACGGGGACCAGATCAGGTGGCATCAAAGTAGCAGTAGAGCCCGTGTCGACCAGCGCCACACATGGGGTTTCTGCCAGGGTGATGGGGACATGGCAGAAATTTCCCATGTGCGTCCAGCTCACGACCCGTGCAGACTCCGCAATGTCATCTCCCTCGGGGTGGAGTTGAGATCCCCAATGCCTTTGTTGGGCTCCATCCAGCAGAGGCAGGTGGGACACAGAGGCAGGGGTCTACGTCATCCCGTTTATACAGACCCCGTGTCGTTTCCCTGCCCACCAACTTGTCTAGGACACTGCACGCTGATGTGACCGGCCTGACCACACACCCAGCACACGGGAGGGACCCGGCGCGGACGAGTACCGCCGCGTGGTGACTGCAGTGACACTGCACGGATCAGTTCCGTTAACTCAGCAGCCCACGCTGGTTTCTCTTGGCCTGAGCTCTCTTGTACCACAGTCCTCATAATGGGGCCAGCGCCAGCGTGGCAGCTGTCTGCAGCTGCTCCCACCACCTCTCTCTCTAGGGCCAGCTCCAGTGCCTCCTGCAGCATGCGAGGATGGGCCAGTTGCGTCTGTATACATAACTCTCTAGGAGTTATGGCACGGATGAACTGGTCTCTGGCCGGCTCGCTTTGCAGGTCAGCAGCCATGTGCGAATATGCCCTCCTAGTTAGAGTTTCAATGTCGTTGGCCAGTGCATGTAGAGGCTCTCCATTCAGCCTCTGCCTGCTTGCCAGCCCTGAGCGCAGAACACCAGGCTGGTTACACTGTCCGAAACGCCGTTCCAGAGCCCCCACTAAAGCCCCATAGTCATCCCTTTCAGCTGGGCTTAGCAATAGCAAGCATGTTAGGGCTTCATCAGTAAGGCTCAGAGCTGAAGTGTTAGCAGTTCAAACTGGACATGGAAAGCCTCCCAATCCGCTCTACCAGAGTATTTTGGCGTTTTCACTTGGAGCTGGTTACCATGGTTGCCATCTACTTTTACCTTAGGTCGTGCGTCGCCGCGAGGTTTCACGCATGCGCGGTCCTCCTCCTTCACTGAGCAGAACCCAGCATCGGCAGCGAGCCTCCTGGCTGTCTGTCTCACGCGAGCGACATGCTCTGAAGCGCGCTCGGAGCTCATCCCAAGCCAGGAAGCACCAGCGTACTCGCCATCCATCGCCTCCTCTTTAATACGCAGCGCGTTCGTCTCGCCCAGCTGTGCGGTCATCTCGCTGGTTGATAATGCTAGCGAGCCTGGTCCGAGCTACACGCAGCTACAGTGTGTGGAGACTGTACTCCGGTCGTTTACTTCTGACACCAATGTAGCGCCTCACTAGACGCATTGAAAGGACGGACAGAAAGGCGTTGCAGTCAAAGCTTTATTAAGCGAACTTACAAAGATTATTGATGTCAACAGGCTATCGAGCTAACAAAACTATCGGTCTTTAGATAACTTCCGAACTGACTCACACAAACTTACAGCCACTCTCTATTTCTCTTTTCTCCACCCCCCCACACACCGTGCTACCTAGCCCAGGCCCCCTATGCTTTTCCCCAATCCCATGCTTGTTTATGCCCAAAACACAACGGAGCATTTTCAACTGTTAATAAACATGAACATTAATGCAGATTCACTACAATATATTTACAGTAACAAAACAATGCAGCTAGTTCTATTAGCTTAGCCATTATTGCTTAGCTAGCATTATTGCTTAGTTCACCCAGGAGTTTAATTATTTTATTCTCACCTGAGGTCATTGTCACTGCTGGACTAAGATGGTCCACAACCCAAAAATATCCAGCCCACAGCATCCTGTGACCACTGTTGGACTAAAGGACAGCTGACTGTGCAGAAAGAAAGGAGCTATTGTCACTTTACACCCACAAAATGGACCAACAAAGTAGGCAAGAGAACTACACTGTAAAAAAAAAAGTCGTAAAAAAACGGTAACATGTCTGGCAGCAAAAGTTGCCAAACAGTTACCGTAAAATTACAGTAAAATACCACATAATTCAACAATGAATTACTGTAAAATTACAGATTTTCCCTGTATTTATTCTTTGTAATTTCACAGCCAAACTTGAGCAAAATTACAAATTTTCGTTAGAATATTAAAATAACAGCATAATTAGGTTACTTCATGGTATTATTTAAACAATCTACAAATGAACTTGTCAAAGTACAGAGGTAATCTGTGAATATATGTTCATATCCTATAAACTTACAGTGGATAACTGTTAAATGTTGGTTGATCAACCCACAAACTCTTACAATGTACTGTTTATCAATGAGATTTCAACATTAAAATAATTGGATTCTGCTTTTTAAATACACAAAATAATGTAAAATTATATATTTTTAACCCTATATAAAAGTAGTTTCAAAAGTTATGTGTTTAACATCCAATGGTCCAATAAATATGCTACTCTTTCCTATAAATTTACGGTGCTTGGGATGTATTAACATCTTAAGTTTCTGTTGAAACTACCAATATTACAATACATTTCTGTAAACATAAATATTTTTGTGGTTATTTTGGTCTTTAAATTCCAGCTTACATGAACATTTTACAGTTACCTTTTATTTCAGCAGAAATAAAATAATGGTGTACTTACATAAATTAACAAACAACATTTAAAACAATGTAAAAACATTAACCAAAACAATAAAAGCAATTAAAAAATCTCAGCCATAATACATACTTTCAATCTCTTTATTTTGACAGTTGAACTTCAACAATCATGACAACTGAACTGACTCTAAAAAAATATAAAAAACACAAAAAGATGGTTACTATGGATTTTTACAATGTTCTCGAAGTTGAAAAGATTTATATTAAATGGGATTCTAAAATATAAACAATAATGTGAACTAACAGCACTAGTTATCCTATATCATTCTCAGTTTATTGTGTAGTATGGACTGTAGCAGCATGTGCCAATTAAAAGATTCAGATTAGGATTGCTTGGGAAAAATGTTTCTTTGTTTCATTTACACACCCAGTAGAAAATCAACAACTTGAAAAATGTATCTACACTGAATATGCTTCTACATCGAGAACTTTTAATTGGCTAATACAAAGCACAAGGGCCAATCACAGAATCTAATACTGTAATAATCGTTACAGATCATAAAAGGGCTTACACACAGTTGTTTAAGGCATTTTCAACAGTAACAGTAAGATGGTAAGGGTGCTGTATGAAACGATCACATCAAATATCTCATAGAACAACATCACTTCATTATCACTGTGCACTTGTGTTCAGTCCCAGTTCACTCACTGTTAGCTGTCACTACATAACAGGTCATCATTAGCTTTATCCAAAAAGATGTCGTATTAGGACACATCCAGAAGGAAGAAAATTCCATAACTCCAGGTTTTGAACATTATGGCAGTTTCTCTCAATGATCTTGTTAGGCATCATTAAACCAGTGCCCACTGCCGCATCTGTGTGAAAAGAGAAAAATCTAATGTTTGTTTTAACCTGCAATCTGTACGCTATATAGTAATTCTGGGACATCGTGTGCACTTTTTAATCAATTTAGAATGCATAACATTGTAACGTAAAATGCAAAACAATTCTGAAATCACAATAACCCCAAATATCAGACAGTTTTGTTTGACATCCAGGAAGATATGAGTAGTGATGCCGGTAACGCGTTACTTAGTAACGCGTTACTGTAGTCGGACTACTTTTTTCAGTAACGAGTAGTCTAATGCGACTACTATTTAAAAACTAGTAGTCAGATTAAGACGTAAATCGTTACCGGGCGGGGTGTAAAATGGACACAAATTAAGTATTATATCGCAATCTATCGATCGCCGGCGAAATAGTAACTCATTGAATCATATATGTGGATCAGAGGTAAATAAACTACATTTTTTTCCGTTGTGAGATATCGGAAGTGTGGCGTGTGAAGACAGTCAAATGTGTGTGTCTGTGAGAGTTAAATAAATAAGACAGAAAGACTGTCTTATTTATTTTTTATTAAAAAAACATGTAAGCCTATTTCAAGAAAAAGTTTACAAATGCCAGTGTCATTTTTGATGTTCCAGTTAAAATACATGTCAATAAAGTGAGTATTGGCAGAACTGGTAGTCATTTTCATGTTATAGGGGCGGGGGATCAGCCTCTGCTGAAAGTAACTAAAAGTAATCTTAGTTACTTTTAAAAGCAAGTAGTCAGTAACTTAACTGAGTTACTTTTTAAAGAAGTAGTCAGTAGTCAGTAGTTGGATTACTGTTTCAAAGTAACTATGGCAACACTGGATATGAGGCATGTTGGTCAGAATTTGTCCTGATTTTGGCAGCTGTGTATGGTTTTGACTCGTACCTACAATTTTATCAAGTAGTGAAATAGTATTACTCATACTGGTGCCTTGATCTTGTGTGCACATACTAGTCTTGAAAGAGGAGTTAGCAAAGAACGTAGTAGAGGTGAACAAGTGTAGATAGGGTGATGTGTCTGAAGATAGAAGTAGAAGGTCTGATGTTGAATGTTGCCAGTGGTTATGCTCCACAGGTTGGATGTGAGGAAGAGGAAAAAGAGAAGTTTTGGAAGGATCTAGATCAGGGGTACTCAACTGGCGGACCGCGGTCCGGATCCGGACCCGAACGCAGTCCTGTCCGGACCCAATCTCATTCCTGATTAACTGGATACGGACCAAAACAAAACCGTAGCATTTATTTCAGGACTATTGACAAAACACTCCGTCACGAGTGTTACGTTTGCCACCCCCGCTCAACAACTTACGTTCGCCACCCCGCTCAACAACAAGCCTGCCTGGTTGACGCTTCGTGAGCGGCGCGAGGGTCCGCGCGGCGAAAATGACGTAATCGCTGTGGCTCCGCGTGTGCGCGAGTGCCTCGCGCGCTGTCGGTTCGAGAGGTCGTGCACCTCTCGAATTTTGTAACTTCGCGCCGCGCTTCAACGCAATGAACAAAGTCACGTTTTCAGGGTTCATACACCTTTATAAGGTGGAATTCAAGCACTTGTACGTCACTTTCAAGGTCCATTTCAATATTTCCCAGCATGTTAAACATAATTAAGTTAAATATTTATACATATACTCGAAATAATTCGCTTTTTATCACATTATTTAATGGTTGTTTATTTAAAAAACGCCCAGTCTTCACGTTCTCTCATGTTTCGTCCTGGAATTACAAGAGGCTCGTATTTGTTAACCTAATACAAGAGAACTATTCAGTCAGACAGCTATTTGTTGTGAAACCAAGTAGTTACAATTTCAAGCATTTTAAAGTACTTTAACCTAAATTCCAGCACTTTTCAAACCTGAAACATATAGCAACATTAAAATTGGTCAGGTAAATGTTCATTCCCCTGTTTTGAGGGGTGTTTCTACCACATATCGTTTCGGACAAAACGCCTATCGGTGCGGAGAACACTGCAGTGACGCTCACAAAAGTATAAACGCCTCCACCGTTCGCGCACCGTACCCCCCCCCCCCCCCCCCCCCCCCCCGCTCAACAACTTACGTTCGCCACCCCCCGCCGCACCGAACCTCAGGGCACAGGTATCTGCCAAAATTGGACCACGGACAAATTTAGTTGAGTACGCCTGATCTAGATGAAGTGATAGAAATTATTTCCAGTGAGGAGAGAGTGGTGATTGGAACAGACCTAAATGGACATGGTGAAGGAAACAGAGGAGATGAGGAAGCAATGGGTAGGTTTGGTGTCAAGGAAAGGAACCAGGAAAGACAGATGGTGGTGGATTCTGCCAAGAGGATGGAAATGGCTGTAGTCAACACTTATTTCCAAAAAGGAACATAGGGTGACCTATGAGAATGGAGGGAGGAGTACACAAGTAGACTACATTCTGAGTAGAAGACGAAACCCGACAGAGATTGGGGACTGTAAGATTGTGACAGGAGAGAGCGTGGCCAAACAGCATCTTATGGTGGTGTGTAGAATGACTGTTGTTGTGAAGAAGAGGAAAAATGTCAAACCAGAGAAGAAGACCAAATGGTGGAAACTGAAGAAGGAAGGAATGTGGTAAAGAGTTAATAGAGGAGCTGTTAAAGGCGCTGGGTTAGACTTGTTAAGGATAGGAATGGTAATGTTTTAACAAGCGAGGAGAGTGTGATGAGAAGATGGAAGGAGTACTTCGAGGAGCTAATGAATGAAGAGAAAGAAATGGAACGAAGAGTAGAGTTAGGAAGGTTTTGGAGGGGATGAAGAAGGGAATGCAGATGGACCTGATGACATACCAGTGGAGGTACGGAAATCTCTAGGAGAGATAGCAGTGAGGTCTTTGACTCATCTATTCAATGGTACGGTTGAGAGTGAGAAAATGCCAGAGGAATGGAGGACAGGTGTGCTGGTACCCATTTTTAAGAACAAGGGTGATGTACAGAGTTGTAACAACTACAAGGGAATTAAGTTGATGAGCCACACAATGAAGATCTGGGAGAGAGTCGTAGAAGCTAGACTTAGACTAGAGGGAACTATTTGTGAGCAGCAGGGTGTCATGCCAAGAAAGAGCACCACAGATGCCAACTTTGCTTTGAGGATGGACAAGCACCAGTAGGGTCAGAAAGAACTCCAGAGTGCTGTCTGCTTGTAGAGCTTGTCAAAGCAAGCTATGAACAAAAGGGAAAGATCTGACTTATTTTTATGTTCCCTCATTCCGTACATGGAAAAAACACTACCACACTGGCAAAGGATGCTGGTTTGCGTTATTTTTAAGGAGGCTGCCGGTCTAATGAATTTACATTTCAACATTTTAATAATAATTCAGACGATACAGTGGTATTCAAGAGAAAAATGTTCATTTGTCTCGTAGAGAAATTTCTTTTAGATCCAGGGTTCCATATAGGGTATAAGAGCATGGCCGAGACTGCAGATTGACGACATGATTTCAGTGGTGTATAAAATTTCTCTATGAAAAGAATGAATGGAGTTTTTCTAAAGATTGTCTGTTGCATCCTGTGGTAATAAAATATTACAAGGTCATTAAAGACTTGTAAGCTAATGCTACTGTGCACTGAATTTATTATTAGATTGGCAGTCTCCTTAAAAACACAATACACACATTTTATTACTATGCCATTAGGGGTGCACGATATGGACTAGAATTGCAATGTGCGATAACATTGTTGGATATCCCGAAATCAATGTGAAACACGATAAATTAAGATAAAAATACAGAAATGTAATGTCTCGCTGAACAGCAGCATGTTAATTTGCTTTGTTTTTTACTGTCTAATGAATCCAGAATAATTCCAAATATTTTGCAGGTTTATTCAACAATAGATGCAATCTAAAATTAGATAACACGTGTACAAGTAATAATAGTGCATTTTGTGCAGTGCAAGGCTGTGTTCTCTCAACATTAAGTAATAATAAATAATAATAAAACAAATGAATAAATACATAAGTAAATAATAGAAAAATAGGTTTAAAAAATAGATTAAATAAAACACAAACAAAAGCTCTTTTCTGATAATAGCACAAACTTATAGCTAGAGCTCAGCATCACAGAAGCAACATAGCCAACATAAAAGCACAAAAACTTGCAGTTTTTTCTAAGTTAGGTATACTCTGTAAAATGCTGTTTGTCTGTACAACCTTAAAAAAAGACATTAAAAGTATTTATTTAACTAATCTATGTTTACTTTCGAGACTGACCGTAGTGCGACTCTGCACACCTCGCGCGAACCTCCGCGAACGGCGGAAGCGTTCATACTTGCTAAAGTACTTGAAAATGCTTGAAATTGAAACTACTTCATTTCACAACAAATATCTGTCTGACTGAACAGTTTTCTTGTAAACAAATACGAGCCTCTTGTAATTCCAGGATGAAACATGAGAGAACCTGAAGACGTTAAGATTGGGCATTTTGAAAATAAACAATAGAATGCTACTCATAATAAAATAACTAAACACTCCTGGCAAAGCAGCGATTTGTGAAAAAATAAAACTAAGACGTACCTTCATGTCACGTATGACCGTGCCCCCCTCCGGTAGCTGTCACTCCGAACCCCTCGTGTCTGTGTTTCGTACCTGTTTACCCCGCCCCGCTCGTTCGTCTCTGTGATTACCTTGTTTGTTACCACGCCCCGTGTTATTACAGTCACCTGCCCCTCGTTAGATTCCTTGTATATAAGCCCCTGAGTCTCCCTTGTCCTTTGTCTGGTATTTTGTTTGATTCATGTGGATGTTAGCTGGTTCTATGTTCATTGCTATACCTGACCGTTTATTGTTCCCGTCTTTTGGTTTCCTGTTTGTTCTTGTGTTCCCTCGTGTTCAGTATGCCCATGTACGCCTGTTTTACTGACTGCCCTCCCGTTATGGACCCTGCCTGGCTTTCTGACGACGATTATGGTATTCCCTTCAATAAATCTCGCTCCTCTCAGCACTTGTGTCCGTCCTCTCGCTCCGCTGCGCTTGCAGCGTTACACTTCAGTTGATATTGAACACTGACACTTGGCGTGAACTGGTGCTTCTGTGCTTCAGTTGGTCTCGCTTTTACCTGTGACTCTGAATAACTGAACGTACTCCAGGCAACTGGCGCTCAAATTCAAACTAGTGATTCTCTGCATTCATTGGCTGAACAGACCACGCACCCACGATTCTGTCCAATCACCACACAGAACTGTTTGCTGTTTCCTGATGGATGAATGGATAGATGGATCGATCTCCTCTCTCTCTCTCTCTCTCACACACACACATACATACACACAATATTTCTCTGACCCCCCTCCGCAAACGTATTGCTATATATTGCAAAGTTTTAATAGGTTATCTTATGGGCCTTTCTGAAAAAAATCTCCTAATGCCTTATATCTTTGCACTATCAAATCTTAATTCACTATAATTCCAGCTTTGGTCAAATGTAGATGTTAGGCTGCTGTTTTTGGTTCAATATAATTTCTTTGATAACATGGAATTTTAATATACCATGCATTTACTGTTTAAAAATGGAAAATTACTGTGAAGTTACAAAAGGCATTGTTCTGTGTTTTTACACTGAAAACTGCATTTTCACACTGATAACTACAAAATTAACACTCAAGACCCTTAAAAATATATACAATCATGTTATAAAACAAGAAATTCTTGTAATTTAAATTTACAGACTTTGACCGTATATTTAAAGGAGTTTTCTTAAAAAAAGTCATTTTCCTGTATTTTACAGGTATATTCTCTTATTATGAAAAAGACAGAAAAATACTGTATTTATTTACAGTAAATATCTGTAAAATATTGTTTTTTTTACAGTGTAGGTAAAATCACAGTAATATAATGAGGTGAAATTAGTTATAACCAGGCAGAGGTAATTAAAATCCATAGTGACAGTCAATACAATATGGATGAGGGCCTCTGGTGGCTGGATTGATGAATTGCTGAAGCTCTCAGACACTGTGTGGTTCCTGACCTTTTAGGAACAGGGTAAAATGAGACAAACAAAGCATTCAGAGAAACAGATGAACTACAGTTTGAAATTGTGGAATGACAAGGGGCTTTTATAAATGGACCTGATTAAGGTGGAAAAAGATACATCTACTGTATGTGGAATAGGAAAGCTATGACTCTTGCTGTAAAGCCTGCTTGCTGTTATATAGGTAATGGAGACCCTATAAACATGATAATCTTTTACAGTTAAAGTAAAGACTGGAAAATCAGTCTGACAGCAAGTTGGACTTTTTAGGACTTGTAGATTCTCTCTCATGTGTTACGCGTTGGAATGCGAACCCGCACACAACGCGTGTAATGTTGAACAGGGAACACCCAAATGCCAATCACAAAATAGAACAGTGAACTGAAACCTCCGCCAAAAGCAATGCGGGAAAAGCGCCAAAAGAAAAAACCTCAGTGAAAGGGAAGAATGGAGGACAACTCGAAACAGAAAGAGAAACCAAAAAGATTGCGGAATACTCAATGCGAGGAAACCAAAACAAAAGAAACGAACTGAAGACGCCAGGAGAAGTAGCTGACTCTCAAACCACAATGGGGAGCAAACGAAAAACCCTTCTCAAAATAACAAACAAAACTGGATAGAGAAAACAACAGGGCTGGAAAACTTGAGATTGGCCAGAGGTGGCGAAGAGGTGAGCGAACTCGGAAACGACAGGGAAAACAGCGAATAAGGTAAGTGCAAAGAAGACACATTGAACACCAAGAGAAGGCTGGCTGAAAGCACGTGGAGACGGCAACAAACAACTCAGCAATGAGACTCTGCAGCCGTTCTCCTTAAATAGCAAGGCGAACAGCTGCAGGTCGTCATTGCTGATTGCGTGTTTGCGAACGTGTTTGTGAACTAACGCTGGTCTGTGCACGAGCGCTGGTCCGCGAACGAGTGTTGGCTCAGGAGCAAGCACTGGCTCGTGGCGGCTCCGGGTACAGCCCTGACAGAATGTTTGTTGTCTGAATAATTATAAAGAACATCTCCATGACTTGAAGGCTGAATAAATGACATGTTCCTTGCAGTAACTTGTCAGTAGCTTTTCAGAACAAATGGCATTATCTTTATCTAAATGATTTCTTTGTTGCAGACAGCTGTGATGTAAGTAACACAAGGTCCGGATGCCTGAACAAGAGGTTTTAATAACAGGAAGTTTCAAATGGCAAAAAGGAAAAACAAAGGTTAAAATCCAATGAGCAAACACAGCAGTCGTCAGAGTGAATACGAGATCTAAAACTCAAAGCCAAAACAGTCCAGGATCAAACACAAAAATACAGACTACAACAGCGCAGACAAACCAGAAGGCAAATCAGAGACAAAAAAAAAAACAATCAGATCAGCACTAGGAAAAAACACTACACTGAGAATAGCTGTACTTCAGAATAGACAACCTGTCACCAAGATCAATATATGCTAAAGGTAAATGAGCTTCAGGTGAGTCAGTAATTAGGAGATTGTGACGCGCGGGCAGGGCGAAGGATGAGACACAGAATCCCTCTTTTGCATGGACGTCACTTTTAATATTCACGAATAAATTGCGCAATAGCGCACGATAAACACACAGACGTTTAACACAACGTACAGACTTAGACAATGACGAGCTCAGGACACTGCGTGAGCGCACATTAAATAGGCAAACCACATAAGTCCCGCGTGACGACGAGATAAGCCACAGGTGTGACGAGTTATCACAAGACATAACCACCACCACGGGGATAAACAGACGTAGACGAGTGACATTAACCACACAAACACATGCCCAAAAGGGAGGGACCGGGGTCCTCAACATGACAGATGCCCCCTCCAAGGGCACTACCCGTCCCGGGGTGCCAACAGGACCGAGTGCCCCGAACCCACAACGATGGGCGGATCCGACGTGCTCAGTCCCGCGTCTGGGAGGTGATCGCCCTCGGCGGAGAGTCCGTCACGCCACAAACCACCTAGAACACCCTCCCTGGGAAGACCGGGGAAAAGACGTTAGACACACACAACGGCACGGGTACAAACACACAAACAGGTACGCTTACACAAATAGGCACAAACGGGAAAAGTGGGTTTGGTAGACATACGGGCAGACTTACAAACACTGGGATGGACAAACATGTAACAGGTGCCAGGATACGTGCCAGGAGGAGAGCGATGAGGGGAGAGAGAGCGGGAGCTGCAGGTGCTGCGGTGGGCGGTCCCCCTCCAGCCTTCGCTGCGAACCCTCCGCTGGGTGCAGCGCGACTGGCGGACGTGCCCAGTGCAGCGCGACTGGCGGACGTGCCCGGTGCAGCGTGACTGGCGAACGGGCCTGGTGCAGCGCGACTGGCGAACGGGCCTGGTGCAGCGCTTGGGAGTCCCCCGTCAGTCTCCATCTCCTCTTCTTCCTCGCTGCCCAGGCTCCAGCTCATGGGCACGGCCGGACTTCCACCCCGGGAGCAGTCCATCACGCTCCCCTCGGAGCGGTACGGAGAAGCACCCACCTCCTCCACTTAACGGTCCCGGCAGAATGCTCAGAGAAAGACAGACTACCCTCGTCCTCAGTAATGAGCTCGCTGTCCGTGCATTCAGAGATATCAGAGTACACAGGCGGAGGATGGTCTTCTTCACCCTCACCGTAGTAAACCGTGGGAGCAGAACACACCGACGGAGGGTAGTTCTCTTCCTCGTCTTCCTCCTCTTCCTCACCATGGTCTATGGTGGGGGCGGAGCTCACTGACGGAGCGTAGTCATCTTCCTCGTCCTCCTCCTCGCCGTAGTCCACGTTGGACGCGTCGCAAACCGATGGAGGGTAGTCCTCCTCCTCTTCCTCCCCCTCCTCAGAGTCCTCCGCCCCAAACTCGCTCTCTGGGGTGGACTCGGTGACACCGATGACGCAGGAGCCCACCCTCAGAGGCGAGAGGGCGCAAGAAGGAGAAGGGTGTCGCTCTCTCCAAATGCGTACCGCGCCCTCGCGGAGGCTCTCCGCCAGCCTGGGGTGGCGACTCTCGCACTCCCGAGCTCTCGCCAGCTGGTAAGCACACACCGGGTCCTTCTCCAGCTCCTCGACCATCGGTGTGGCTTGGTGGCGCGGGGAGGTGTCCTCCTCCTCTCCTCTCACCTGACGATAGGGAGGCTCCTCCTCCAGCTCGTGGATGCCAACCCGCAGGGGCGAGAGTTCCCAGGATGAAGAGGGATGCATCTCACGCCACGCCCGGACCGCCTCCTCGCGGTAAGAAGCCGCCTTCTCGGGGGCGGAGGTCTCTCGAGCGGCGCACAGCATGTACGCGCAAACCGGGTCTGACTTCAGCTGTTCCAGCGTCGGCGTGCCCTTGCGGCGCGGGGGGGAGGAAGAGGCGCGGTGATGCCGCTTGCTGGGCTTCTTGCCCTTCTTTGGCCGGGTCTTGTAGCCTGGCATGTCTTGGTGTCTCTTGTCGGCTCGTCGTTCTGTGACGCGCGGGCAGGGCGAAGGATGAGACACGGAATCCCTCTTTTGCATTTTGCATATAAATTGCGCAATAGCGCACGATAAACACACAGACCTTTAACACAACGTGCAGACTTAAACAACGACGAGCACAGGACACTGCGCAAGCGCACATTAAATAGGCAAACCACATAAGTCCCGTGTGACGACGAGACAAGCCACAGGTGTGACGAGTTATCACAAGACATAACCACCACCACGGGGATACACAGACGTAGACGAGTGACGTAGACCACACAAACACCCGCCCAAAAGGGAGGGGCCGGGGTCCTCAACGTGACAGAGAGGAGGATCTTGGAAGCAGGAAAAAATCCGGTTTAAAATATAATGACAACACAACTATCCAAGTAGTGTTGAGGCCATGACTGAGGTGCCCTTGAGCAAGGCACCTAACCCCAACCGCTCTGGGCATGTGTGCACCACAGCCCCTCTAGTAATCACTTGTGTGTGTGTGTGTGTGTGTGTGTGTGTTCTAATTGCACAGATGGGTAAATGTGGAGGACAAATTCCGATTGTGGTGAAAAAAAATATATGGAACATTATTATTTTTAATGGCTATGCTAAAAGATTTAGCTTCATCCAGCTACTGGTATATAAAACAAATGTTGGAAGTTGTACAAAAACGTACTCATTGACCATTGAATTAGTCACATAATGTAAATAGCAATCAGACATTACCAAGCCAAGCCAGGGCTACCTATAGTAAATGTTTAATTGTGTAATTAAAACCAGTAATATGTTAAGCATGTAAAACAAAGAACTTCTTAAATAAATCTGACGCTTGTGAAATTTGATTCCACATTAAGTTCATCTTTGCACTATGGTGTATTCTCTGTTCAACTGCGTGCACTGAACTGTAGTGTGTGTACCCTGACAGCTATACTGAAGTATCATTACACCTCTGCTGCATTTGTACTTCTGAAGACATGAAAATCTTAAATTAAAACTTTAGCTGTTTTGAAAGACTTTTAATTAATTACTTGATGCACTTTTATAAAGTTGTTCTCCTGTTTATGACCTTGCGATTCATTAAAAAAGTATCTAGGTTATCTCAAATGTCATTTTTTATGAAAAATGTGTAACTAAATTAAACAATATATAACCAATATTATAATAACCAAATTATACTATATATACAGATAATTACTGCAGACACGGATACTTCAACTCCAGTTTTTATTACATCTCTACTCAAATGAAGACCTGGAGTGAGAGCAGACAGGACTGTAGAGAGAGAGGAGCAGACCTGGTGATCATCAACAGCAGAGAGGAACAGGTGAGAGAGACGGAATAATAAAGAAACAAAACACTATCAGAAAAGTAAGCAGATTGAATTTGTATGGAAATCCTTAGGCCTACTCAGATAGCTAGATAGATAGACTTGCAGTACAGAGGGCTTTCAGAGAAACATTTTAAATTCATGCTTTATTTCCTCAATCTCAGGAGTTCATCAGCAAAACTTTCCCTGATTCTGAGGCTTGGATTGGGTTGACTGACATGAACATAGAGGGAACCTGGAAATGGTTGGATGGAACACCACTGTCCACTGGGTAAGAGACCACTGACCTGAACCAAGTCTGTAGAGACAACTCACGTCCTTAGACACCAGCCATCTCTGCAGACTGGGCTCCAATATGCTTGAATGGGAAATTATACATAAATCTGAAACAAAATGACTTGTAACTAAGAGCCAGTTAAGGGTTAATGCATGGGTTAAAGTTCTCCGTCACTACGACGGATTTCCGTCATTTGAATTTTTTGGGGAAAAAATCCGTCAAATCATAATAAACCACACAGGCGTGCTATCTGTTTTGTGTCCGAAATATGATCCTCTCACTGGATCGGCAGCGCTGGATGGATGACGGCGGTGTCATTTGATTGACTTGCGGGTCATCCCGCCTTCTGATTTTCGGACATTACGTAGAAAAGTTACGTCCCTCCTGCCTGGGTGATAATACTTTCGCGAGTGACCGTAGCGCACGACTCCGCACACCTGCGCAAACGGCAGAGGCTACTTGGCGCGTCGCATTCTTTGCAGTGTTGTCCGAAACGATATGTGGTAGTATAAAGAAACAGCCCTCAAAAACAGGGGAGGGAACATTCACCTAACCAATTTTAATGTTGCTTTGTGTTTCAGGAAAAAAGGTGCTGGAATTTAGGCTAAATGAACATGCTTGAAATTGTATCTACTTCGTTTCACAACAAATAGCTATCTGACTGAACAATTCTCTTGTATTACGTTAACAAATACGAGCCTCTTGTAATTCCAGGACGAAACATGAGAGTAGACGTTAAGATCGGGCGTTTTGAAAATAAACAACCCCTAAATAATGTGAATAAAACGCGAATTATTTCAAATCGTTTCGAGTATATGTATAAATATTTAACTTTAATTTTAACGTGCTGGGAAATATTGAAATGGACCTTGAAAGTGACGTACAAGTGTTTTAATTCCACCTTGTAAAGGTGTATGAACCCTGCAAACATGACTTTGTTTATTGCGCTGAAGCGCGGCGCGGGCGAAGTGAAGTTACAAAATTCGAGAGGTGCACGACCTCACGAATCGCCAGGGCGCGAGGCTCTCGCGCACGGGTGGAGCCACCGCGATTACGCCGCGAGGGCGACTCGTCAAGTATACAGGCTTTACTTTGCGTAGTGTGGGTGCTTGCTTTAACCAGGCTTTGTCGGAACAAAGGTACATACTGTACGCGAATAATGTACTGCACGCAGTTATCCTATCCTGACGCCGTCCTCCTCGGTCCCAAGCCGCATAACCGTGTATTCTTCCGCCGCGCACACCAAACACCAAGTTCCGTGTACGACGCACGACGTCGTAATAACCCGGGGACCGCCTGTATTTCAGACATCCGAAAAGCTTCAGAGGTAGATGTAAGATAAATTCAGTATTTTATCCTTATTCTGATAAAGTTACATTTTTATCAGAAATATAAGTGTTTTTTTTTTGAGCCGGTACAGGTGGTCAGACCGTAAGGCGTAATACAAAATCACATAATTTATGTCCTAATAAACCAACATGAAATATTTATTAAATATTTTATATATTTAAACGAACTATAATCATAATAGTTGCAATACTTTTAAACTTTATTGACATAATTTCTTTGAGTTGTCTTGTATCAGATAATTTTAATAACAGTAATAAATAAATAATGAATTAATCATGCCTACACGCCTGTTTTTATCATATTGTGTCTTAATTGTGTTAACAGAATCTTTAGGTTACAGCGTTTTCTCAGAATATTAATAGAAATGTAGTTTTTTTTATTTCACCATAATGATTACCTGACTTATTTATTAATTAATTTAAAGATTAATCATTCATTTGCATCATTTTCATCGTGCAATATTCATTTGTTCATTCATTTTGAATATTATACTGTCATGTCCATACTATAAAGTGACTACATTTCAAATTTTATTTGAATTTGTAGTGAAATATAGAAGTTATGGTTATTTATACTGAAGAATCTCTCCACCGATCACAGACTTTTCTTCATTTAGCTTTAATAGTCGAAGAAAAAAGGTGCTTTCTTCCATTTGAAATGTCAACTTTTTTATTTCTAAGCCAGTTTAACATGGATGGTGTTGTTCTGTTTGTATTTAAAAGCTCCATCCAGTGGTGCGATTTAATTTGCCATTTTTGGACATTAAATTTTTTTGTAAGATAAACCAGGTAATCTTACTTCTTATGTTTTTGCGATAGTGAATCTGATAAAAACAAGAGAGCTTCATACCATTTTAAAACTCACCAGGATTCACTAAATTTGACTTGATCTTTAAACAATGTTCTGGAAGAGGACCCCCAGATAACTCCATTATAAAAACATTTATGTACATTTATAGCTCAGGTGTTGCATTTTGTCGCTTCATAGATTCTCTCTTCTCTCATTACACAGGCTGTTTAGATATACTTTATAAATGTGTTTATTGTGTAGAATTAGACAAAAGAGGCTACACCACATTTTCAGTAATTGCTGGCATTGTCTTTTGCCAGGAAAAATTTTCAGTCAAATGAAAATTTCTTGCTTTAACCCATGGGTTAATGCATTGTTAGGAATAATTTAGTTAAAGGGGTTAAAATATGGTGAAGATAATTTAATAAGAATTCATAATTGTTGTATTTTCTAAAAAGCAGAAATTAGTAATGTATAAGTTTGAAGAACTTTCTGGACTTTCAGCTTCTGTCAGTAACCCTTTTGTTTCCTGCTTGTAATGGACAGACGGCAGTTAGCGATGTTTGGAAGCAACAGTTTTTTGACCGAGCCACGAGTCATGTTGAGTCCAGTGTAATGTCTTTGGTGTTTTATAAGTAAACCTTTAAAGATGATTCTATCTCACTCGCATTTTTCCAAATACTTGTTGCTACCCAGAGGCAAAGGTGGTACAAGAGATCTGCCAAAGAAACAAAGCGCCTCTACAGTATATGCACATATATCCCTAATAATGAGTCTAAAGGTTTAATGGTGCCAACTTTCATAATGGCTATTTCAATAATAACTACTGATGCGGTCTTACCAGATAAGAGAGTTTGTAAGTGCACCATATGGTTTGTGAATACCAGTAAACACCATGTGATGTCCACCAGGTCATGATAAATAATTAACTATTCATTTTGATGTTTTACAGAACTTGTTTTATAATTCATTGTGCTGAGACCTATCTGCAGATGACATATATTTGCAAATAGCTGGTGACTATAGCTAGCAAAAACTTGCAACTAGCTTGCAAGCCAAGTTCTCAAATGAAATAACAAATACATAAATAAAATGTTTTTTTGTAGATTAAACATGTCAACACAGACATTTTAAAAAGAATTAGATTTGCATTTCCTGAAGGAAATACGAGAGGGCTTGAAAAGGCGTGCCCTGTTCTGACTAAGGGTATGGCTAATACCCCTAAGTGAGGAAGTATAATGTCAATGCCCTGCCTGGGACCAAGATTTGAGTAGTGTGTGTAGAGTCTGGTGTGTATTAAGCTGTGTGTCACGTTGAGGACCCCGGTCCCTCCCTTTTGGGCGTGTGTTTACGTTGTTACACACTGTGTATGGTGTATGGGAATGTATGTAATGTTTATGAAAGTTTGTTTGGAAAATATGTATGAAGTTGTGTAGTGTCTATCGTCTATATGTTGTATATGGTGTGTATTGTGTATGAAGGTGTGTATTGTATTGTGTGCGGTGTATGTACTGTATGTGTGTGGGAGAGAGAGATTGTGTGAGTCATGGAGTGTATACAGCATGAATGAAGTATTCAGTGTGTGCATATTGTGTTTGTGTGTCTTTTTGTAAAAGAACACCTCCGTACCTGTATCTGTGTGGTGTGTGAGAGAGTGATTGTGTATGAATTAAGGTGTGTATATGACACGAAAGAAGGTGAGTGTGAGTGCGTGTATGAAAGTGTGTACAGTGAATGTATAGTGTGTGTGTGTGTGTGTGTGTGTGTGTGTGTGTGTGTGTTTGTTTCTGTGTACTTGAACAACTCCTTAGGTATGTGTCTGTATGTGTGTGTTTGTGGTACATGAGAGTGATTGTGTGTGAATGAAGGTGTGTATATGGCATGAAAGGAGGTGAGTGTGAGTGTGTGAATGTCAATACAGTGTATTTAATGTTTGTGTCTGTGTAGGCAAACAACATATCCTTAGGTATGTATGTATTCCTAGGTATGGAGATTCCAAGCAACTACGTAGCACTTTTGTAAGTCGCTCTGAATAAGAGCGTCTGCTAAATGCCATAAATGTAAATGTACACTGTAAAAAAAAATCCAAATTTTATGGAAAATAACTGTAAATATTGAATGTATTTTAACATTTTTTCCAATTGTATGCAAAACTTTGTAAAATTACAGACATTATTTGTAATTTGACAAAATGTCTTTTATTTTAAGTATTATGAAAATAATTACAAGTTACATGCTTTTCTCGTTTTTTTACGGAAATAATACAGTATTATTTATACGGTATTTTTCTGCTTTCTTAAATTATATACAGATTCATGTATAATTACAGCAATTATCTGTAATTAAACATTCGGTTGATTATATAAAGGTTTATATCTGTAAGAACTAAAAAGTTTTTTTCTCTGTCATTTTAATCAAAATCTTATGTATTTTGGCACTGCTGGTTTAAACATGATTTTCAATGTCAGAAATGAATGTGGTTTTCATAGTATTAGCTTACATGTATCAATACTCGTATTTTGATTGTTAGGCGTCCTCGTAATTCAGAGGATCCATTGATGTTCAGGAGAAAAATGTACACAGAACAAAATATATAGGTTCGGACATATTAATTTGCCACAGAACGTGATGGTAATTGATTTGACGAAAAAGAAAATAATTTCTGCAATTGAAAATGCTCTTTTTTTTTTAGTAATGGCTGTAGGAGATTTCTGTTGATTGTTCCATCTCTATTAATGTCTGTTCTCATTTTAGTTCTTGTGCAGTCAATGGCAATAGAAAATGGCAGTTTGTTTGGGTGCTGGAATTATAAAAGAAACATTTTTAAACACTGGGTCTCTACTTGAACATAACCAAGGAAATAACCTGTAACACACTGAGAGACAGATGAACTGATATACTGGTAGACGTATATTGTAATGGAACAGGCTTTTAAACTTAAAATGTGTGTGCCTATAGTTACACACTGGAATAAAAACACAACTTGAACAACCACTTAAATATAAATGTTATCTCTAGGCTAGGCATAAACGTGATTTGAGCTCAACGTGTTGCTTTTAACCATAATTGGTTAATCTGACTGTCATTCAGGAAACTGGCCAATGACAACTGTTCGCGCCTCTCAGGTCATGTTTGAAAATTTCAGTGAGTGTGCTGACGGTGGACGTTACGGTCGGTCAGCCTACGAGCTGTGGTGGTTAGCTGGCTACCTGGATTATTTTACATCTGCCTGCCAAATTATTATTTTGAGCGGATTATCGTTGGATGATTCTACAAAATAAGATGGAAACAGGGCACAGAGGAAGAAAATTTAAGAAGCATTATTGGTGACATCAGGTAAGAAAACGTCCTTAATTTATGTAAGCCAACCTAGTTAACTAGCTAGTTAGCCCAGTCTAAAAAACATTTCACTTGAATGTTTCATTTGATAAAGATGAAAACAATAAAATATTAATATCTAATATTTTCCGATGCTTTAAAATACTTTAATTTGGTCACTGTTAAATACATAATGGGTTAAATAATGCTCTATGCGGTAATCAAGTCTTTGTTATAAGGTTCATTGAACATAACTAAATCTAGCGACATAGCTAGTTACTCAAATTCGGTCTCGGTCTCATTTTGAATTGGTTTTAATGTGAGGTGAACCTTGAAATAGTTGAGCATTTTTCTGAGGTAATGTGAAGTCTAATTTGCTAGGAACGTCGCCGACTATTCTATCGCTAATGATTAATATTCACATTAAATGATGTACAAATCAATGTGCTTAACAGTTCAACTTTCTCCATAGGCCACTCATGTCGCATTTTGTAGTTGACGTCATTTCTACATTTTTAGCACTCTGGATCTGGATTTTGAGCAACAGACATTAATGGGGTTTAAACAATTCGCCTCCATCATGTTCTGCGGCTGAATATTGTACCGTCCGCCAATGGGCAGCGTCGAGGGGTGGAGTCTTCAGGCCTCCCAGCAGGCCCCGCGGTGAGTTCCCTGTTTCCCTGGATGTGTGTTGTATGCGCGTTAGTGTTCCCCCTCCCTTTTCCCCTTAGAATCAGTGTATTTGGCACTTGTTTATGCTCTTAGCGTGTTGCTTATAAAATAACAGTTCACTAACATTGGTGTCATGACTCATTCTGGTCCTTCTGACTCGACACCGTTACAATATGTAATGAATATGAATAGACTTAAAACTGCAGCATTTTTTTGTCGAAACCTTTCCAGATTAATGGAGAAAATCCTATGCAAATAAAATTCATGTTGCTGCTGGACCACTTCTCAGTTAAGCTAATGCAGATCTGCACTGAAGAAAGAAAGGGGGAAGGAGACCAGGTATGGTTTGTGTAAAAAATTAAAACACCATTATTGGGATCATTGTGAAGATTTTGTCCATTGCATTTTAACCCTTAGGGAATAAATATGCTTTCTCATATGTTAAATATGTAAAGCAAAAAAATAATATGCACCAAGTTTGGCCTACATTTTGTTTACTGTACAAAGCTAGAGCGCAACACAGCCCAGAGCAGGAGCGCAACACAGCCCAGAGCAGGAGCGCAACACAACCCAGAGCAGGAGCGCAACACAGGAAGCTACCCAGGTGCTTGTACAGTCTCTCATCATCTCAAAGCTGGACTACTGCAACTGCTTACTTATGGATCTTTCTCTATGGGTCATCAGACCTCTACAACTGATCCAGAATGCAGCAGCACGACTGGTCTTCAGTCTCCCCAAGTTCACATGTCACTCCAGTGCTGCATTCTCTTTACTGCCTTCCAGTAGCTGCATACATCAGATCTAAAACCTCGATGCTTGCTTGCAAAGCCAAAAATGGACCAACCCCTCCCTACATGATGGCCATGGTCAAAGCCCCATCCAAACCTTGAGTACTTTGAACCTCAAGACCTGTCCTGGCGCCGAGATAGTGGAATGAGCTTCCATTGACTGTCCAGACTGCAGAGTCCTTAGCAGTCTTCAAATGACTGAAGACTCATCTGTAGAACAGACTAAATCTCTAGCACTTGTCATAGTTGTTTCCGTTGTATGATATAGTACCTATGTGAGTTTGCATTTCTTGTAGGTATCCATTTTAATTTCTGTAGTTTAGCAATATTCAGCTTATGTTTTTGTGTACTTCTAGGTATTTGCATTGATTTCTGTAGTTTAGTAGTATTCTGGTTCGAGGGTATCTTGAATTCTGACCTATCTATGTACTATTTAGAATTAATTCTGTGAACAGATGGCAAAGCACTTTGTAAGGCGCTCTGGATAAGAGCGTCTGCTAAATGCCCTACATGTAAATGAGAAGGAGTGTATCTTTCATGTCACATCAGTGTTATGTGTTTGTAGTTGTGTTCAGGCTACTGATATTGGTGATAGAGAAAGACACTGAGTACAGTCCTGGGGATTTAAATGATTAAAAGTGATGATAGAGGACATTGAGGTGCTCAACACTGGTATAATATACTTTTTCATTTGTATAAAATAACTTTGCAGTTTGCATTCCACATTTGAGTTTGTCCTGGAAGTCATGATGAATATGGACAGGAAAAATCAGTAAAATTACGGTACTTCCCTGCAGAACTTTTTGTGCTGTCACTTTATTGAAAGTGCTTAATTGTACTAATTCAGGGAAAAGTTGTAAAATAAAGGTATTTCTCTGCAAAACTATTAGTGCTGTCACTTTATTGAAAGTGCTTAATTGTAATAATTCAGGGAAAAGTTGTAAAATAACTATTTCTCTGCAAAAATATTAGTGATGTCACTTTATTAAAAGTGCTAAATCATAATAATCCAGGAAAAATCTGTAAAATAACGGTATTTCTCTGCAGAATGTTTAATGAATTTTTCTGTAAATTTATTGTTTTTCCACTTAATTTAAATAAGTCGTTTACCGTTTTTTTACGATTTTTTTTTTTTTACAGTGTAGGTATGGTGTTGCATAAGATGTGTGTTGATGGTGCACAGTGTATCGTGTGTAAGACAACACCTCCTCTATGTGTGTGTATGTGTGTGTGAGTGTGTACGGAGTGAGAATGAGAGAGATGTATGAATATGCATATGCGTGTGTGGGGGTTGGGGAGAGACATTCAAAAATAACTCACTCTGTCACTGATTCTCTGAGTGGAGAATCTTTGTTTTAATCTGATTTGCACCCTCCCAACAAACTGTCGTAGTTCTGGACATGTTTAATCTACCGCTTCCTTAATTTGGATTATGTCACGGATTTTTGGGATGTTTACTTCATTAAATTCTTCATGTTCCTGAGACTGCCGTGATTGCTTTTTTTGCACCGGCACTCGCCCGGCACAGTAGCAAAGTGTGTTGCGGTTAAGTAACATTACATCAGTCTCATAATCTGAAGGTAGAATTCCTAGCATGTGCATTGACCTAAAACTTTTGATTAAGACAATAACCAAAATATTGCTACAATGACCGATTAAACGAATAACAATTACTGATCAATTTATTTACTCATTGATTAACGTTTACCAAAAATTCCAAACACCGTTAAACCAGTGGTATCCAAGAGGTTATTGTGTCTACGCAAATAAAAATGGAGAGAAATGCCTTAAAAGGGGAGAATCCTACCCAAGGGAATCCTAATGGTGAAGGATTAGCCCTGTGGCTACTATCTGAACAGAGAGGGTGAAAGATTTAATTCTGCCTAAATGTATCTAAGGAGAATGACAACTGGGTAAGAGATTAAACTTTGGTTTTGATCCAGTTAGTCACTGTCTCAGTCTATTGCTCTGGAAGAGAGAGAGACTGAGAGAGTGACTATAATGTAATCTTCTGTGTGCTTTCAGGTTCTGGTGGGAAGGGGAACCCAATCAATATGGAGGCAACGAGGACTGTGCTGTGACTGGCTATAAGAAAAGGCCAATCATTATTGGAGTAAATACATGGAATGACCGCAGCTGTAATATGCCTCAGAGATGGATGTGTGAGATGATACTTTATTGAAGTATACTACCCATGAAAATGTGTTTTTTGTTTTTATTACTGATAAAGAAAATATATTCCATACATGAGAATCACTATAGTTGAAACTGAGTGCAACTTACACAATAACCGCAGTAACAAGGGTCAAATGCAATTGACATCACATCCTTCCCTGGAGGAGCTTAGGTGGAAGGTGGTACTTTCAAACGTATATACGGTGTGCTCTTTTATAGTTGAGTGTTCAGTCTAGCTCCACTGAATCAATTGCACCTTCATGTACTTTGCTACTGCTTTTATTGTAATAAACGTTTTCCATTTTGCATCAAATTCGGAGAGACATCCTTTTTCCCTACAATATCAAGAGTCAAAACTAATGGACTAACTGTTCTATTACTATGAAATACACAGGAAATAGTTCATGTTTAGGCAACATAATTGATCTGCTACTTTGAATTTTTTCAACAGTTCCTGCTATTCACTCTTGACTGAGTTAAACATTTTCTCACATAATAAAGGATGGACCCTAAGGAGCCAATAATGTCTTTTACCATCTGCATGTGTCTGGCTCATTCTGGGATGTCACAATACCAATTGTACTCTGAAGGGGGGAATTAAACATTATGTTTAGCCTACACTGACCTATATTACATAATTCATGCAATTCATTAAGAAATACGAAATATTTGAGACATTCATAATAAGCAATAAGAACACAAATCAGAAATCACTTAGACTGTCCCTGTTTCTCATCTAGAGCTGATCATCGCTAGAGTCACTGTTCACTGAAACTACAGTTCAGGTTTCAGTTTAAAAGCCCTTTCTCACAGATAGAAACAAACTGGTCATTACAAGGATAGTCAGCCCAGTTAAACACCATACCAGACCCATAGTCAGCTATGGCACAGTGTTCATTTGGATTATTAGGTTCCCCAGTCATCCAGAAGCTGAAAAAAGAATCAGATAAATGTGTTTCTTAGAGTAATGAAGGGCAAGTGTCAGTAATCAGATCTTGAGAAGTGTTCAGATCAGTGATCAGTCCCTTACCCAGTGGTCAGTGCTGTGCCATCAACCCATTTCCACACCCATTGAGTGTCTCTGTCTCTGGTCAGACTGATCCAGACTTTACTGCAGGCCTGAAGTTTTGTCAAGTCCTGTCAATGTAGTTATGAAGTATCAAAAGACAACTAAAGAACAACCTCTTTCTCTCTCTCTCTCTCTTTCACACACACACACACACACCTGTTCCTCTCTGCTGTTTATGATCACCAGGTCTGCTCCTCTGTCTCTGCAGTCCTGTCTGCTCTCACTCCTGCTCTTCTTCTCAGTAGAGATGTAATACATACTGGAGTTGAAGTATAACCATCCCTGTCTGCAATAATTATCTGTACATATAGTATAATTTGGTTATTTTATTATTGTTTATATATTGAATAATTTAGTTACACATTTTCCATAAAAATGACATGATGTGGGCCAACCTAGATACGTTTTTAATTAATCTCAATGTCTTACTCAGGAGAACAACTTTATAAAAGTGCATAAAACAATGAATTAAAAGTCTGTTTCAAAACAGTTAAAGTCTTAATTTAAGATATTTATGTCTTCAGAGGTACACATATGCAGCAGAGGTGTAATGGTACTTCAGTATAGCTGTCATGGTACACCTCTACAGTTCAGTGCATGCAGTTGAACAGAGAATACACCGTAGTGCAAAGATGAACTTAATGCGAAATCAAATTTCACAAGCATCAGATTTATTTAGGAAGTTTTTTGTTTTAAATGCATATCATATATTACTGGTTTTAATTACACAATTAAACATTTACTATTGGTAGTAGCCCTGGCTTGACTTGGTAATGTCTGAGTGCTATTTATGTTATGTGACTAACTCAATGGTAAATGAGTACGATTTTGAATCTGCTTTCATACTGATATGTATTTTCATGTTTGACCCTGGACTGTTTTTGGCTGTGAGTTTTAGATCTCATATTCACTCTGAACACTGCTGTGTTTGCTCATTGGATTTTAACCTTTGTTTGTCATTTTAGCCTTTTGAATCTTCCTGTCATGAACTTCTTCCAAACTTTTCATTCCACAATTTCAAACTCATCAGTAGTTCATCTGTTTCTCTGAATGCTTTGATTGTCTCATTTCACCCTGTTCCTAAAAGGTCAGGAACCCCACAGTGTCTGAGAGCTTCAGCAATTCATCACTCCAGCCACCAGAGGTCCTCATCTCCATTGTATTGTCTGCTACTATGGACTGTAATGACCTGTATCTGTCCCCTGGTATCACTTCCACCTGCACTGCATTATTACCCCAGATATATATTATATTCTAAAGTTCTCTAGTTCTCTAAATCTGCATACCATACCTGCTTTATTTCTTATCATTAAATATTACTGTGATTTTATCTAGTTCTCTTGCCTACTTTGTTGGTCCATCTTGTAGATGTAAAGTCTTTGCCAATAGCTGAGAATTAAAAAATGGATATTACATAACAATTAAAATAACTTATTATGCATTCAGCTGTCACAGTAGCTGACAGACTCATCCACTGGGCTCATGTGTGTGTGTCTTTTATCCATTTCACTCGTCTCTTCTCATTAGGGTCGTGTGTTACACGTGTGTGATGTTATCAGTGTATTTAAGTGTGCTTGTTCCCTGTGTTCGTTGTTGGTGTTTAAGCCTCCTAAAGTCACATCAGTGTGGTTTGTGTTTTGTTTAAATAAATCTTGCCAAAGTGAACAGAAACTCGTCATTCTGCCTGCTCGTGCACTGTGACAAACACTGATCAAGCAGAATGATTACTGGAGGTCCTGCCCTGACTTTGATAAGTAGACCTTGCACCCAGAAGAAGTGCTATAGTCATATTTCCATGAACTGTATGTACAAAATGTCACCATCGGGTTTATTTCTAGATAGATGCCTCAATTTAAGAGTTAAAGACCAACACAAACAACAGGTTGAGTGCCAGATCTCTGTTGTTTTCATATGTTGACAACAGTAATCTTATTTATAGAAGACTCCACTGCTGCTTGGTCACTTCCTGTACTGGCAGTAGCACATTAATTAAACTCAGTCTGACACCATCCTACGGCTGAATGTTGGGTCAGTCTGACCCTAGCCTAAGGACACCTAAAAAATGTATGAATATAATTAATTTTAATGAATATAAACAAAATAAGCACAAACCAACAAAAAGCAGTCGTATAATTATATTGTAGCTGACAGTGTGTAAAAATGTGTGTACTATTTGGACTAGGGTTAAAGGTCTAAAGGTGGAATCATAACTGTAGCAGTTGAGCTCTTTGGACTATAATTCAGATAAGGAAGATCAGGGAGTTCTGACAACAAGCTTCATCTGTACGTTACTCATGAACGTTCCTGAAATGGAGTCCGATAATGGTGAGTTTACTGTGTCATTATTAGTTCATCCTCTTAATATTTTATATTCACTGACGTCTCTCTTCCTCAGTTATTTTTATGAGGTTAACATATTTTCTGCTGCAAATTGTATAACTACCACTAATGTATTTTCCTTGAAAAGCTGTGAGACAACATAAGGGTCCTTTCTTCATTGTGCAGAACAAACATGTTTAAGATTCCAGCAGTATATTGGATGGACAGTAGAGAATTCATCTGATGGAAGCATGTATGATAATCTAATGTTTATCTCTGTGGCTGCATTCAGTGTTAGCTATAGCTTCTACAATGGAGATGTTTAGTAATTAGCTGTAGGATATTTTCAGTGGTGGACAGTAATGCAGTTACTTCAGTAATGAAGTAGGCCTACACTTCTAATTATGTTTTTTTCATATATCTGTAAATTAAGTTGTAAATAATTTTGAAAGACAAATTTGAAAGGAGATTACATTTGCACTTCTACATTTTCCTTAACATGTAATCTTAGCTATTAACTGCAACTTTTCACATAAGTCAGGATGATAAAACAATCCTTAGTCCCAAACTGGGGAATTTCACAGTGTTACAGCAGCAAGGCACAGTAGAGCAAGTTTAATTTAATGTTTAAAGTTATATCACAGCCATTTCTCAGTCAATGGCTGCGTCTCACATCCCTATTGCTAATGTTGATTCTGGCCATGATATTCTGTAGTGAATATGTGTTTTGGATTACCCTGTTATAACTTTATATTTCGAGATGATCCTTGAAAGGTGTTCAGTTACGATTTTGGATTTACCCTTTTATATATAAAATCTTTATTTCTACCTGTGTCTGCACTATCCCTTATTTCTCACACTACTCTTTATAAGAAACACCTGGGAGGGCACTAACTCAGCACTGTTCACATCAACTCTGATAGTCCTAGAGCTGTCACAACATCAGATTATCACTACAGATTATCACAACTGATTATTGTGGCCAAAATAATTCACAAAAACAATATTATCATGATATCTATAGAACATTTTGACATTTTGACTTCCCTTGTAATAGAGACCGACCCACCTGATCCTGCCTTGATCATACAGCTGATTGGTGCCAGAGTAGAGCAGACTTTAACTAGATAGCAGTATATGAGTAGACCACAGACCTCCTTTACTGTTACAATGTCAAAAAGAGGAGGAAGATGAGGATGGATCCTCCTGGTTCTTATTCCTCTCAGGAATTCTTCCTCATGCTATTAGGGAGTTGTGCCTGACACCAGCAGTAAGACACGGGTTCTGGTGTTTGGAAAGAGTCCGAGGTCTTGAAGCTGATTCAAACGCATATTAATTCCTTTAACACAGATCCAGCATCCTCACTGCTGAGGAGAAGCAGACGTTTAACCTCACCTTCCAGTGGTAAGTTAAACTGCATCCACTCTACATGTACTGTTAAACACACTGCATGCTGTGTCATTTCTGCATGTTCTCTGTAGTAATTCATTTAAAATGAAAAATGTAAAATAAAAAAAATGCTGTATCGGTGGTAGGCATGGCAGACGGGCGAGGCGGTGTTTGCATCCTGGGTTGGTCTGTTGTTCTGTAACAGCGAAGCGTGAGGCAGGACCTAGTGTCTAGTGTTGATGGGAAAGTGCCTGGAGTCTTTAGGCAGATACAGCGAAGCAGACACAAATGCATATTTAATTCCTTTCACACAGATCCAGCTCCCTCACTGCAGAAAAGAAGAAGACATTTAACCTCACCTCCCAGTGGTAAGTTAAACTGCGTCCACTCTATCTGTACTGTTAAACACACTGCATGCTGTGTCAATTCTGCATGTTATCTGTATTAATTTTAATTAAGTTTAATCTCAAGCATAGGGTACATGATGATGCTCTCTGTAAATTATTACATTTATGCTGTAGATCCATTTTGGATATGTGCAGGAACAAACAGAAATCCTCCTCATTGTCCTAGAGGATCACAGTCCTGCACTTTTTAATATCTTCCTACCCTACCAATTCTGCTTTAAGATGTTACATTACTGCATTGAAGCTTAGGCATGTCAAGGCAAGTTTATTTATATAGCATCTTTCATAAACTGCAGTCACTGAACGTACATGACAAATTCATTCTGAATATATAAATTCAATAAAATATGCACTAAAAAGAAAGGAAGAAGGAATACATGGATGTTAATTATTGCCTTAAAATATTACAACAATTACAATACAACTTCTGAGTGATAAACAGGTGATGTCCATTAGACAATTGGTATTCAGGTGTGAGAAACCTCTGGTGGTTAAATGTGTGAGGAGCAGCGTAGACACTGACACCAGCAGTAAGACATGGGTTCTGCTGTTTGGAAAGAGTCCGAGGTCTTGAAGCTGATTCAAACGCATATAAATTCCTTTAACACAGATCCAGCATCCTCACTGCTGAGGAGAAGCAGACGTTTAACCTCATCTTCCAGTGGTGAGTTACACTGCATCCACTCTGTACTGTTAAACACACTGCATGCTGTGTCATTTCTGCATGTTCTCTGTATTCATTCATTAAACATGATAAATGTAAAGGCCTTTCACATCTTAAAGCAGAATTTGCAGGGCAGGAAAATATAAAAAGATGGAGGACTGTGATCCTCCAGGACAGTGAGAAGGATTTTTGTATGTTCCTGCACATATGAAAATGGGATATAAATATGTAATAATTTACCAAAAGCATCATGTACCCTATGCTTGAGTTAATAAATAGAGTGAAAGGAAGAAGGAAGTCAGATTATTGTTTGATTAATGTTTTTTCTCTTTCAGTGTCTGAGAGGCTGATCTTTGTTCTGTGTGGGAGTGACGGAGCAGTGAAGACCTCCATATCAGATCTCATACTGGGCCAGAGAGAGCAGAGTCCAGAGCCCAGATCAGTGTGTGTGAGAAGGGAGGGAGAAGTGTGTGGACACCTGCTCACCCTGGTGGATATGCCAGCTCTCTACAACTCTAAGCTTTCAGAGGAGGAAGTGATGCGTGAGACTCTCCACTGCGTCTCTCTCTGTCATCCTGGAGTCCACGCGTTCCTCATCATCGTTCCTGAGGGCCGCCTCACTGATGAAGACAAAGGAGAAATGGATAAGATTCAGAGAATCTTCAGTTCAAGAGTCAATAAACATACAATAGTCCTCATCACACAGTCTCAGACAAAAAGACACATGTTGGAAGCAGACGTTAAGATATTAGAGTCTTATGGAAGATCATACCACTTCTGCAGCTCCCAAACAAACGCTCCAGAGGTGATTCAGTGGGTCAAAACACTTCTCAGAGAAAATGAAGGAAGACAGTTCACAAAAGACATGTATGTAGATGCACAGATAGAGGCACAGCTGAAGTACCAGAATGAAAATAAAGCTCTGAAACAGAAAATCTGTGATCTTCAAACCAAAAATACAAAACAAACACAAGGTAAACAGTTTTATCTATTTACTTGGTAATGTAAATAAATTTTTAAGTAACTGGTAGCCACTGTTCATAAACAAATTCTAATGGTCTTTTATGTAAGTTAGCAGGTCAAATGAGTTATAAATGAATAAGAAAGTTTGCAATGGTTTCTGCTCCTGATTAGATCTACTGTCGAATTCATAAATACAAATAAATGGTATTATGACATTATGTGAAGGTGAGATTGTGACTCAAGAAGATTATGTACTATGTTGCAAGGGAGGCAGAACACAGGGATGAGACTGGGCATCTTTATTTTAAAATTAATACCACTACAGTAGAACACAACCTAGTGAGACAACTAGCGGACAAGAACTGACAAAGACGTAGACTAACATGGACACTTAAATACACAGATATTAACAAGACATATGCAACACACAATGTTAAGACAAGGCGCAGGTGACACAAATAACAGTAACCAATAACACACACGAGTGTAGACGTAGACAGACGAACACATCCAAATACATGCAGGGGACTCAGGGGAGTACTGGGACATCACATTTAAACCACAGCATTTTAAGGATGTGGCTGTTCCTCTCTCAACTATAAACAAGAGTTTTTGCTAAACTGGAAGTTAAAGAAATGAATTGGTGATGTCCTCATTTTATTTTCAGATGGCTAAATATGTTCCTGTGTCCCTGGGCACAGTCGTGTGGTTCTACTTCAATCATGTTTGATTGTGTTTACAAATATACTGATAATCAAGTGTAGGGCAAGTCCAAAATCTTGAGTATGAGAATGATATTTATTATTGTTGATGAAACCTGCAGTGAAATTCCTGAAAATTTAACCAAATCTTTAAGCCGTATTATGCAGCATGCTTGCTCATACCTATTTAGGATTGTTGCAAATCTTTTATGTATCTGCAGATTCAAGAGAGGAACCAGGTGACCTCCGGATCGTTCTGCTGGGGAAGACTGGAGTTGGAAAGAGTGCTACAGGAAACACCATCCTGGGAAAGGCAAACCTATTCAGAGAAGATGTATGTGGCAGATCAGTTAGTACTGTGTGTCAGAAAGAGACCACAGATATACAGGGAAAACAGGTCACTGTGATCGACACTCCAGGACTGTTTGACACAGGTACTCCTGATGAGGAAATAAAGAAGGAAATTGCTAAATGTGTTACCATGGCAGCACCTGGCCCTCACGTCTTCCTGTTGGTGCTCTCAGTGGGATCCCGTTTTACACAAGAGGAAAAGGAAGCAGTGAAGATGATTCAAGAATTGTTTGGATATGAATCCAGAAAATACACCATGGTGCTATTCACCAGAGGAGATGATCTGAAAAATAAAACCATTGAACAGTACATTGAAGATTCTGGACAAGCCGTTAAGGACCTCATAAATAAATGTTGTAATATTTACCATGTATTCAATAACACAAATCCCAAAGACCATCAACAGGTTACTGATCTCCTGAGGAAGATCAACTTAATTATAGGAATTAATGGAGGGAAGTGTTACACAAATGAGATGTTCCATCAGACAGAGAAAGCTCTAAAAGAAGAACAGGAGAGAATACTGAAGGAGAGAGAAGCAGAGACAGAGAGAGAGATAGAAGAGATGAAATCAAAACATGAAGCTGAAATGAAGAAATTGAAGACAACAATGGAAAAAGAACAAGAGAGGGAACTGCAGGAGCTCCTGCGGGTTCAAAAACGAGAGTGGGAGAGGAAGATGAGGGAGGAGAAGAAGAAGAGGGAAGAGGAGGAAAATATATGGAGACAAACACTGAAGTCTAAGGAGAAACAGTGGACATCAGAACAGCGGAAGAGAGAACAGCAGTATGAAAAAGAGAAACAACTGGACATAAAGACAAGATCCCAGGAGGAGAAAGCGAGGAAACAGAAAGAAGAGGAAGAGAAGAAAAGAATAGAGGATCTGGCTAATGAACAGATAAAACAACTGCAAAGAGACATGGAACACCAGAAAGAAACTGAAGCAGAACAAATAAAAGAAAAGTATAAAAAAGAATTAGAGGAACAATTAAGAACTCAGCAAGAGACCTTTCAGAAAGAGGAAGAAAAAAGAATAAGATCTGATAAAGAGGAAGAAGTGAGGAAGATGGAGGATATGAAAGAAATACATGAACAGGAAAAGAACAGACTACGTATGGAGACAGAAAAGGCAGCAAGACAACAAGCTGAGAAAGCATTCTGTGCTCAACTGGACAAGAAAGTCAAACAGGCAAAAATAGAGGGACATAAGGAGGGACACAGTAAAGGACAGGAAGTGGGACACAAGAAGGGACATAAGGAGGGATTTAAGGAGGGGTACAGTCAAGGACAGGAAGTGGGACACCAGGAGGGATACAGTAAAGGGCATGAGGAAGGACACACGGAAGGACTTAAGGAGGGGTACAATAAGAACAGACTATGTATGGAGACAGAAAAGGCAGCAAGACAACAAGCTGAGAAAGCATTCTGTGCTCAACTGGACAAGAAAGTCAAACAGGCAAAAACAGAGGGACGTAAAGAGGGACACAGTAAAGGACAGGAAGTGGGATACAAGAAGGGACAAAGGGAGGGATTTAAGGAGGGGTACAGTCAAGGACAGGAAGAGGGACACAAGAAGGGATACAGTATTGGACATAATGAGGGACACACAGAGGGACTTGAGGAGGGGTACAATAAAGGACATGGAGTGGGACACAAGAAGGGATACAGTGAGGGGTTTAAAGAAGGATCTGATTCAGTAACAGCTCAGAGGACCAAACTTAGTAAAGGCATTGATGCGGCTGTTAACAGTCTATGGAACTTATTTTAAAAGAACGACAAAAATACTCAAAAAAGAGGATGAGTGAACTGCCACACCTCATTAACATAGTTATACCTAGAAGCGCCAAGAGCCGGCCATTTAATTGCTTTTACTACCTTCTACTAGTGCCATGCTGTTTTCACCTACTTAAAGCATGCAACAGTAGTCAAAATAACCCCAAAAGACCGCTGAGTCTACACAAGGAAGTGACTGACACATAATAAACACTACATCGTGTTTTTACACAAAAGGCAGAACAGGCTGCTAAAACAAAAAATCTGAATGTTCATATTTGCTAGTATCGCCAATACACTAACAACATAGTAAGGTGAATAAATTACTTTGTAGGATTGAGCACCCTGTGATGTGCATTTCAGTAGCTTTCCCATTGTCTATTTTGTTTAGTTTTCTGTTGCAAGTTACATATTGCATTTATTGTTCGTGATGGCAAATAAAATGTATTGAACATGCAAACTAGTTTATTTATGTCACGTTGAGGTCCCCGACCTCATCTACTGCATCTACTCGTCTGCATCTGTGGATCTCTGTGGGTGCAGTTGTGTCTTGTGATCATCCGTCTCACCTGTGGCTCGTCTCGTCACCACGTGGGGTTTATGTGGTCTGTCTATTTAATGTGCGTTCGTGCAGTGTCCTGTGCGCGTCGTTGTCAGAGTCTACATGTTACCCTCTGTCTCCGTGTTATACGTTTGCTGTCTGCGCTCTTTTGTGTATATAAATAAACCTTTTTTTTTTTTTAGAGCTTTAGTGTTAGTGTATGTAAATCAGTACAATGCAATATATTCTTTTAAGGTCGCAGCAATATGTTACATTCTGATGTATGTTATGTACATTTGTCTTTGTTCTATCTGCTCTTCCAAAGAGCTCTATTTCGCACCTACAGCGAGTTCAGAACGCGGCTGCAAGGGTTCTGACCCGCAGGAGAAAGAGAGATCATATTACACCTGCACTCCACTCACTGCACTGGTTACCTGTCAGCTTTAGAATAGATTTTAAGGTTCTTGTCATGGTTTTTAAATGTCTTCATGGTCTTGCCCCTCTTTACCTGAGTGAAATTATTAGATTAGGTTAGATATGTTCCAGTCAGGTCTCTCAGGTCTTCAAACAGTAATCTACTGGTGATTCCTAAAAGCCGATTAAAGATTGGCGAGGGTGCTTTTAGCCACTATGGCCCAAAGCTCTGTAATTCTCTTCCTGAAGAGCTCAGAGGCATTTCATCCCTGCATAGTTTTAAGAGCAGTCTCAAAACATTCCTGTTTAGACCCGCTTTTAGTTAAGAAACTCTAGCTTAATAGTTTTATCTTATTTACTTTTCTTTTTATTATCTTATTTACTTAACTTTTTATGTTATTTTAATATTTTTATCTTTAATTTCTTTTAACATTTTCTTTTTGTCTTTTTGTCTTATCTCCTTTTAATGTTTCTTTTATTTATACTGTAAAGCACTTTGAGTTACATGTATGTATAAAAGGTGCTATACAAATAAAGATTATTATTATTATTATTATTATTGAGAACCATTGTCCTTGTCTCCATCTGTAAATATAAGTGCACGCACACATGCTCACACACACACACACACACACGCGCGCACACACAGACGCGCGCACACACACACACACACGCACACACAAACATTCTCTCTTTCTCTCTGTCTGTCTCTCAACAGACTGTCGGGTTGTGCTGATGCAGAAAAAACAGCACGTGGTAGAATGGAACTATTGCTTTCCATATAGACTTACAGTGCAGTCACTAGACTTCTGAGTGCTCAGTGTTACACCCGCTGAGGAGACTCTGGTCATAGGAGACTCTATAGTCCGACACGTGAAAGTAGCTGTAGCTGTAGGGGCACCAGCGGTTACAGTCAGCTGTTTACCGGGAGCCAGAGCGCCGGACATTAGTGGCAACCTTAGATTGTTAGCTCATAGGAGGTTTTCTAGGATAGTGATTCATGTAGGGGCCAACGATATACGTCTGCGGCAGTCAGAGGTGACTAAGGCTAATGTTAAAGAGGTGGTTAAATTAGCCCAGACGATGTCCGATGCCGTAATCTGCTCTGGCCCCATCCCAATGCGGCGCGGTGATGAGCAGTACAGCAGGCTCACGTCGCTAAATCGCTGGATGTCCAAGTGGTGTTCAGAAAATCAAGTGGGCTTTATTAATAATTGGGAAGAGTTCGAGGGCAAGCCTGGTCTTTTAGGCAGGGACGGTGTCCACCCCACCCGGGATGGCGCTGCCCTGTTATCTTGCAGCATAGCCCATAGCCTGTTAGCTAGTCGGCAGAGTAGCACTAGGAGCTGCTGACTGTCCAGGGTCGCGACCAGGCCGCAGACTAACGGGTTAAACCTGTCTGCGAGCCGCTTAGAGGCGTCACCAAGTTCCCTTAGGATTGAGACTGTGTCTGTGCCCCGGGTTAAACTAAATCATAAGAAAATAGTCCGCCCGAAGTTTTTAACTAATATTCAGACTTCACATCAAATTATTACAACCTATATGACCGATCTGAAAATTGGATTAATCAATATTCGATCGCTCAACTCAAAAGCAGTTTTTGTAAATGAACTTATAACAGACCAGAAAATTGATATTCTTTGTCTAACTGAAACGTGGGTTCAATCTGGTGATTATTTAACTCTAAACGAAGCCACTCCTGTGGGATATAGTTATATACATAGACCTAGACTGTCAGGCAGAGGAGGTGGAATATGTATAATCTATCGTGATTGTTTAGAAATTCATCAGAAATACTTAGATATCTCAAACTCATTTGAGATGCAGTCTATTAATGTTATTAGTCCATCTGAAAATAAAAGTACATTCTCCCTAACTAATGTATACAGACCACCAGGGCCTTACTCAGATTTCTTAAACGATTTCACCGATTTTGCAGCAAATTTAGCAGTATGTAGTGACAAAATAATAATGGTAGGAGACTTTAACATACACTTTGATAATGCGGAGGATCCACTGACAAGGGCTTTTACTTCTATATTGAACTCTGTCGGCATTAAACAAAACGTAGTAGGACCTACACATTATCGAAATCATACCCTAGATCTAATATTAACGCTGGGTATCGACGTAGATAATATAAACATACTCCCGCAAACCGTAGCAATCTCCGATCACTATTTAGTCAAATTCGATTTTCACCTTAACATAAATACCCACCCGTCTCCTTGGCAGTGTATAAAGCGCTCGATAAATTCATCAACAGCAACACAGTTTATTGAAACCCTCCCTGACTTAACTGCTTTAGCCCACTCGCCATCCGATCCAGGAGAGTTAGATAGTCTAACCGACTACTTAGAGAATACCTGCAGATCAGCTCTAGATATAGTAGCTCCACTAAAATATAAAAAAGCTAGATCCAAAAAGCTCACCCCGTGGTACACTGACCAAACTAGAAACTTAAAACAAATAGCAAGTAAATTAGAGCGGAAATGGCGATCTACTAAGTTGGAAGTATTCCACTGTGCCTGGAAGGATAGCATTATTGAGTACAAACGGGCACTCACTAAAGCACGCTCAGCATACTTAGCCTCACTGATAGAGAAAAATAAAAACAATCCTAGATTTCTTTTTAATACTATTTCTAAACTTACAAAAAATCAAGCAGGCACAGAACCTCAGATTCCAGTAAACCTCACTAGTAATGTATTTATAGATTTCTTTGATAATAAAATAGATAATATTAGACAAAATATAAAACCCTTTATTAGCAATACAACTGGTATGTCATCTGGTTTGGTTGATATTGATTTAAATTACATACCGGGAGAAAAACTTGATGCTTTTCATCCACTCCCAAAATCAGAATTAGAGAAAATAATTTCTTCCTTAAATTGTACTACCTGCACACTAGACTCAGTTCCCTCAAAGTTATTAAAAGAGGTATTACCAGCTGTAACTGAACCTCTTCTAACTATAGTTAACTCATCCATTACAATAGGTCACATGCCCAAATCATGTAAGTTAGCAATTATCAAACCTCTGATCAAGAAACCAAATCTTGATCCGACTGTGCTATCTAATTATAGACCCATTTCAAACACATCATTTATATCTAAGATCATAGAAAAAGCTGTTGCCCAGCAATTATGCCTATATCTGCATAGGAATAACATATTTGAAAAGTTCCAATCTGGTTTTAGGCCCCATCACAGTACTGAAACAGCATTAGTTAAAGTAACAAATGATCTCCTCCTTGCATCAGATCAAGGCTATGTATCACTGTTAGTGCTTCTTGATCTTAGTGCAGCTTTCGACACAATTGATCATAGGATCTTGCTAGAAAGGTTAAAACGCTGGGTTGGAGTCTCAGGCACAGCCCTTTCATGGTTTCAGTCTTACTTAACAAATCGCTATCAGTTTGTAGAGCTCAATAATATTCCATCCAAACGTACAATGGTTAAATATGGGGTCCCGCAAGGCTCCATTCTAGGACCACTATTATTTACATTATATATGCTACCATTGGGCACAGTTATAAACAAACATGGTGTCAATTTTCACTGCTATGCAGATGACACTCAACTTTACATATCAGCCAAACCTGATGACAAACTCAGTTTAAGAAAAATTGAGGCCTGTGTAAAAGATATTAAATGCTGGATGTCTCTAAACTTCCTCCAACTTAATGAGGACAAAACAGTAGTTCTTCTTCTGGGCCCTAAGGCCTCAAAACAGAAAATTCCAGATCTAATGCTTAATCTCGCAGGCTACCCCATTACACCTGGCACAGTAGCCAAAAACCTAGGCGTCATACTCGACTCTGACCTATCATTTGATAAATACATAGATAATACTACTAGGATAGCTTTTCTACATCTCCGTAACATTGCTAAATTAAGAAATGCATTATCACAGGATGATGCGGAAAAATTGGTGCACGCCTTTGTTAGCTCTAGATTAGACTACTGCAATGCACTACTGTCAGGATGTTCAAATAGGAATCTAAATAAACTTCAAATAGTTCAAAATGCCGCAGCCAGGGTTCTGACCAGAACTAGAAAATTTCAGCATATCAGTCCAGTCCTATCAGCCCTGCATTGGCTCCCAGTTAAATTCCGTATTGACTTTAAAATTCTTTTATTAACTTATAAAGCATTGCACGGGCTTGCTCCTGAGTACCTTCAGGAACTTATTTCCTATTACGAACCCCCACGCCCACTAAGATCACAGGGTGCTGGTCTTTTATTAGTTCCAAAAATTAATAAGGTAACAGCAGGGGGAAGAGCCTTTTCTTGTAAGGCCCCCCAGCTTTGGAATAATCTTCCTAAATGCGTCCGGGACTCCGACACAGTCACAATCTTTAAGTCTAGGTTGAAAACCCACTTATTTAGTTTAGCGTTTGATAATTAATATCCCCCTTAGATAAAAGTACAGATCCAGGGGTTCATAGACAAAGGGTTTTATGGTAGACTGGGGCGCTGGTGCTGTCGTCCTGTCACTGCTCGTGGTCACTCAAGTTTGTTGACAGTGCAGTGGACGGATGCCATTGTCTCAGAATGCCCCCAAGCCTATGTTACCTTCTGGTTCTGCCTTTTTTTTTAGCTAGGCTGTAATAATTTAACTTAGTGCCGGAGTTGCTGCCACACTCCAGAAATGTTTATAATTTTACCTGTCCTGTATATGTCCTCATACAGAGCTAATTTTCCCTGTTTCATTTCTCCACATGGCTGCCCGCCTGCTTGAGGTATAATGAGATGAGGAGAGACAAGCGATCCATCCTGGCCAGCCACCTCCTGCCTAACCGGATGCCTACACCATGATGGACATTATTACATCTTTTTCGGTCTAAATGGACATTATTGCATCTTTTACATTCTGTCTACATTCTGTCTATATTGTTGTTGTTGTCATGGTGACCGGTGTCGGCCAGAGGAGGATGGGCTCCCCCCCTGAGTCTTGGTTCCTCTCAAGGTTTCTTCCTCATGCAAAAACTAGGGAGTTTTTCCCTTGCCACTGTCGCCCTTGGCTTGCTCACTGGGGGCTAGGACTCGGCACTTGTAAAGCTGCTTTGTGACAGCAACTGTTGTAAAAAGCGCTATATAAATAAAATTTGATTGATTGATTGATTGATATTTATCAAATGATAGGTCGGAGTCGAGTATGACGCCTAGGTTTTTGGCTACTGTGCCAGGTGTAATGGGATAGTCTGCAAGATTAAGCATTAAATTTGGAATTTTCTGTCTTGCGGCCTTAGGGCCCACAAGGAGAACTTCTGTTTTGTCCTCATTTAATTGTAGGAAGTTTAGAGACATCCAGCATTTAATATCTCTTACACAGGCCTCAATTTTTCCTAAACTGAGTTTGTCATCGGGTTTGGCTGATATGTAAAGTTGAGTGTCATCCGCATAGCAGTGAAAATTGACACCATGTTTGTTTATAACTGTGCCCAATGGTAGCATATATAATGTAAATAATAGTGGTCCTAAGATGGAGCCTTGCGGGACCCCATATTTAACCATTGTACGTTTGGATGAAATATTATTGAGCTCTACAAACTGATAGCGATTTGTTAAGTAAGACTGAAACCATGAAAGGACTGTGCCTGAGACTCCAACCCAGCGTTCTAACCTTTCTAGCAAGATCCTATGATCAATTGTGTCGAAAGCTGCACTAAGATCAAGAAGCACTAACAGTGATACATAGCCTTGATCTGATGCAAGGAGGAGATCATTTGTTACTTTAACTAATGCTGTTTCAGTACTGTGATGGGGCCTAAAACCAGATTGGAACTTTTCAAATGTGTTATTCCTATGCAGATATAGGCATAATTGCTGGGCAACAGCTTTTTCTATGATCTTAGATATAAATGATGTGTTTGAAATGGGTCTATAATTAGATAGCACAGTCGGATCAAGATTTGGTTTCTTGATCAGAGGTTTGATAATTGCTAATTTACATGATTTGGGCATGTGACCTATTGTAATGGATGAGTTAACTATAATTAGAAGAGGTTCAGTTACAGCTGGTAATACCTCTTTTAATAACTTTGAGGGAACTGAGTCTAATGTGCAGGTAGTACAATTTAAGGAAGAAATTATTTTCTCTAATTCTGATTTTGGGAGTGGATGAAAAGCATCAAGTTTTTCTCCCGGTATGTAATTTAAATCAATATCAACCAAACCAGATGACATACCAGTTGTATTGCTAATAAAGGGTTTTATATTTTGTCTAATATTCTCTATTTTATTATCAAAGAAATCTATAAATACATTACTAGTGAGGTTTATTGGAATCTGAGGTTCTGTGCCTGCTTGATTTTTTGTAAGTTTAGAAATAGTATTAAAAAGAAATCTAGGATTGTTTTTATTTTTCTCTATCAGTGAGGCTAAGTATGCTGAGCGTGCTTTAGTGAGTGCCCGTTTGTAGTCAATAATGCTATCCTTCCAGGCACAGTGGAATACTTCCAATTTAGTAGATCGCCATTTCCGCTCTAATTTACATGCTATTTCTTTTAAGTTTCTAGTTTGGTCGGTGTACCATGCGGCGAGCTTTTTGGATCTAGCTTTTTTATATTTTAGTGGAGCTACTATATCTAGAGCTGATCTGCAGGTATTCTCTAAGTAGTCGGTTAGACTATCTAACTCTCCTGGATCGGATGGCGAGTGGGCTAAAGCAGTTAAGTCAGGGAGGGTTTCAATAAACCGTGTTGCTGTTGATGAATTTATTGAGCGCTTTATACACTGCCGAGGAGACGGGCGGGTATTTATGTTAAGGTGAAAATCGAATTTTACTAAATAATGATCGGAGATTGCTACGGTTTGTGGGAGTATGTTTATATTATCTACGTCGATACCCAGCGTTAATATTAGATCTAGGGTATGATTTCGATAATGTGTAGGTCCTACTACGTTTTGTTTAATGCCGACAGAGTTCAATATAGAAGTAAAAGCCCTTGTCAGTGGATCCTCCGCATTATCAAAGTGTATGTTAAAGTCTCCTACCATTATTATTTTGTCACTACATACTGCTAAATTTGCTGCAAAATCGGTGAAATCGTTTAAGAAATCTGAGTAAGGCCCTGGTGGTCTGTATACATTAGTTAGGGAGAATGTACTTTTATTTTCAGATGGACTAATAACATTAATAGACTGCATCTCAAATGAGTTTGAGATATCTAAGTATTTCTGATGAATTTCTAAACAATCACGATAGATTATACATATTCCACCTCCTCTGCCTGACAGTCTAGGTCTATGTATATAACTATATCCCACAGGAGTGGCTTCGTTTAGAGTTAAATAATCACCAGATTGAACCCACGTTTCAGTTAGACAAAGAATATCAATTTTCTGGTCTGTTATAAGTTCATTTACAAAAACTGCTTTTGAGTTGAGCGATCGAATATTGATTAATCCAATTTTCAGATCGGTCATATAGGTTGTAATAATTTGATGTGAAGTCTGAATATTAGTTAAAAACTTCGGGCGGACTATTTTCTTATGATTTAGTTTAACCCGGGGCACAGACACAGTCTCAATCCTAAGGGAACTTGGTGACGCCTCTAAGCGGCTCGCAGACAGGTTTAACCCGTTAGTCTGCGGCCTGGTCGCGACCCTGGACAGTCAGCAGCTCCTAGTGCTACTCTGCCGACTAGCTAACAGGCTATGGGCTATGCTGCAAGATAACAGGGCAGCGCCATCCCGGGTGGGGTGGACACCGTCCCTGCCTAAAAGACCAGGCTTGCCCTCGAACTCTTCCCAATTATTAATAAAGCCCACTTGATTTTCTGAACACCACTTGGACATCCAGCGATTTAGCGACGTGAGCCTGCTGTACTGCTCATCACCGCGCCGCATTGGGATGGGGCCAGAGCAGATTACGGCATCGGACATCGTCTGGGCTAATTTAACCACCTCTTTAACATTAGCCTTAGTCACCTCTGACTGCCGCAGACGTATATCGTTGGCCCCTACATGAATCACTATCCTAGAAAACCTCCAATGAGCTAACAATCTAAGGTTGCCACTAATGTCCGGCGCTCTGGCTCCCGGTAAACAGCTGACTGTAACCGCTGGTGCCCCTACAGCTACAGCTACTTTCACGTGTCGGACTATAGAGTCTCCTATGACCAGAGTCTCCTCAGCGGGTGTAACACTGAGCGGGGCAAACCTGTTGGACACGTGAACCGGGGAGTGGTGCTCTGGTGGGCTAGCGCTGGCGTTAGCGGTAGCTGCAGCCCTCGCTCTCCGACTACGCCGCCGAGACGTCACCCATTCGCCCCGCTGTGAGGGCTCTATCGCCGGAGTCGCGGAGGCGCTAGTTCTCCCTGGCGCGTCCACACCTACTACAGACCCTGTCTCTCTATCCCTCAATAATGAGTGGACGCGTCGCTCTAAACTTTCCACTTTCGCCACAAGAGAAGTAACTAACTGGCACCTCTCACAAATACTATCACTATTACTATCAGTGGCGAAAGGGTCTAGACTAAACATGCCACACTCCGAACACGGGAACAAACCAACACCAGCCATGAATAAATCAAAACACTTACCGTATCTAGCCGATATATAAACTTACGCTAGCTGATTTGTGAAGGCAGAAAGTTGGTCAGCGGCTGGAATAAAACCTGTAAAATTTATCTAGGAATGCAAAAGGTAAAGATTAGCACGTTAGATAAAGATTATTATACTTTAGAAAACAATTTCAAAATTCGCTCCGCAACAGCGTCGGTCGGCAGGAAGCAGCGTCGGCAGGAAGCCATATATAGATAATACTACTAGGATAGCTTTTCTACATCTCCGCAACATTGCCAAATTAAGAAATGCATTATCACAGGATGATGCAGAAAAATTGGTGCACGCCTTTGTTAGCTCTAGACTAGACTACTGCAATTCACTACTGTCAGGATGTTCAAATAGGAATCTAAATAAACTTCAAGTAGTTCAAAATGCCGCAGCTAGAGTTCTGACCAGAACTAGAAAATTTCAGCATATTAGACCAGTCCTATCAGCCCTGCATTGGCTCCCAGTTAAATTTCGTATTGATTTTAAAATTCTATTATTAGCATATAAAGCACTACACAGGCTTGCTCCTGAATACCTCCAGGAACTTATTTCCTACTATGAACCCCCACGTCAACTAAGATCACAGGGTGCTGGTCTGTTATTAGTTCCACAAATTAACAAGGTAACAGCAGGGGGAAGAGCCTTTTCTTATAAGGCCCCCCAGCTTTGGAATAATCTTCCTAAATGTGTCCGGGACTCTGACACAGTCACAATCTTTAAATCTAGGTTGAAAACCCACTTATTTAGTCTAGCATTTGATAATTAATATCCCCCTTAGATAAAGGTACAGATCCAGGGGTTCATAGACGAAGGGTTTTATGGTAGACTGGGGTGCTGGTGCTGTCATCCTGTCACTGCTCGTGGTCACTCAAGTTTGTTGACAGTGCAGTGGACGGATGCCATTGTCTCAGAATGCCCCCAAGCCTATGTTACCTTCTGGTTCTGCCTTTTTTTAGCTAGGCTGTAATAATTTAACTTAGTGCCGGAGTTGCTGCCACACTCCAGAAATGTTTATAATTTTACCTGTCCTGTATATGTCCTCATACAGAGCTAATTTTCCCTGTTTCATTTCTCCACATGGCTGCCCGCCTGCTTGAGGAATAATGAGATGAGGAGAGACAAGCGATCCATCCTGGCCGGCCACCTCCTGCCTAACCGGATGCCTACACCATGATGGACATTATTACATATTTTTCGGTCTAAATGGACATTATTGCATCTTTTACATTCTGTCTATATTGTTGTTGTTGTCATGGTGACCGGTGTCGGCCAGAGGAGGATGGGTTTCCCCCCTGAGTCTTGGTTCCTCTCAAGGTTTCTTCCTCATGCAAAAAACTAGGGAGTTTTTCCTTGCCACTGTCGCCTTTGGCTTGCTCACTGGGGGCTAGGACTCGGCACTTGTAAAGCTGCTTTGTGACAACAACTGTTGTAAAAAGCGCTATATAGATAAAATTTGATTGATTGATTGATTGATAGACGGCAGGTCTATGCTGCATGTAACGCTCGAGGGAGAGAAGCTGCAGGTCTGGATGGTTTTCCTGCTTCAGCACAACTTGATTAAAGTTTATTCATCTCAGATTTGTTGTTACATCTGTGCCACTCAGTCCTGAATTTACAGTAGAATTTACAGTAATGTAGTATTTACAGTGAGTGTTTATGATGCAAAAGGTATCATTAATGATGAATAGGATGGACACACTGAAATTGACCAGCAAATGATAACCAAACACTAGAAGATTGGGAAAAAGAGCTCACATATTGGTTGTTGGAAGTGGCATGTGTATATATATATATATATATGTAAATTTTTTCCACAATGATGATTCTGGGAGATGGCTGTGTCATTTCTGGTAATTGCTGGTTGAAAAAAAGTAATTTAAAGTCAAAATTTGACAGAGATATGAATCATTTTGGGCGGGCAATGCTTTGTAGGCCACAAAGGATTTGAAGATGCTCCACTGCTAAAGCTGTAACTTGGAATAATATTGTTAAAATAAAAACATTGTACTATCGAATTTATACCTGGCTAGTTTTTTAAAACAATTAAAATAATTAAGTCATAAGGTAAGTCAAAACATACCTCTGGTGCAGTCTATGTAGTGTAAGCCTATATGCTACGGTAAACAAATATTGTAGGTGTATTAAAGATGCACTATGTACTGTGGGGTGGCAGCGAGTTTAAATTGTTGAGCGGGGGGGTATTTGGCGACTAGTGTAAAATGGAGACAAATTATATTTACTTACTCCCGCGGAGTAAAGTAAAGCCCAAATTTACTTTATGTCGTTCAAATTCAGGCACGAAGCCAGAAGGCGGGCCAAATTATTTATCAGCTGGCGGGCCGCAAAGGAGGCGCCCGTGGGCCGCAAATGGCCCGCGGGCCGTATGTTGTGCACCCCTGACCTAGATTATCTGGTGCACAAGACCCATTAGCCTGGTGTTTAAAAAAGATTTGTGTTCAGCGCTGGGGAACACAGCAACAATAGTCAATGAGAGGTACCACATTAACCACGTTGCGTTGTATGTGATTGTTTAGTCAAACTGAAAAATTGTGCAAGATTACATTTTTGAGGGCAATGTGTGCCTCCTGTCCCATGCGTTAATATTAGCATTACATCTGAGGAGGCTGTATGTAGGTCTATTAACACTGATCATGTGACGGGTAGGGTGAGCAACTAAAAAGGAAGCGATCACGCCAAGTCTCAGGGAAAGAGGATGGTTTAATAGAAAGTGCGCAAGCCAAAAACCTGTGACATTGTTCCAGATTAAGGAAATAATAACCAGCAGTCAACTGGGTACAAAGACAAGACATATATAGACGAACAAACGACCCTCAGGTGAGACGGATCACGGGTCCCGCCCACCTGAGGGACGAACATCACGTGACTAAAAACACGACCGCTGCCGCTGTAACCGGGGGCGACCGGCAGGGGGCCCCCCACAACGTGACAGATCACTTCATTATATTTGAAACTATAATTAATACTGGTTTTTCCAAAGGTATACAAAACCAAAAATAAATACTAAAATATTCCCAAATCATAACATTGACAGAAAGATTCTAAGATTCTAGCTTGAATCAAAATGATTACATTCACCTTTGATCTTTTACCTCTCAATAACCCCCCCAGTCATGTGATGTTGTCAATCACCCATCATCGTGTCAATCATCCATGTTCCTGTCAAAATTAAGCAATGTGATTTATTACGTTTTTAAATAACTGTATTACAATTTTGGTCTTCATCTCTGGCTCTCTGCCTCTGTGGTTCTCACAGAATGCCGTGCACTATAACATATAGTAGCCAATCCTGGGCAAGCATTCAAGCTCCTTCCGCTGAGCCAGGGTCTTGCATTCGGACAGGAGGGCTCTTTTGGCAGAAAACCTGATGATTGAGAGGGAAACGTTTTCTTGGATGAAATCTTTCATTGACGTATTAATATCAAAAACAGCATGCTCCAAATCTGCCTCTTCTCTTTTCCAGAGGCCTCTGCGTCTCTCTCACACAAACACACACCAAGCTTTGAAGCTGTAAATTTTGCAGAGGTCTCTGCATCTCTAACACAGATTACCCCCCTCTCTCTCTGACACACACACACACACACACACACACACACACACACACACACACACACACACACAATGTTGGAAAAAGAAAATTAAAGGCTAATAACTTGATGTGTCAATTTAGTGTTTTTCAGGGAGACTGTGGGAAAGCAGGAGTAAGGAGGCCTCAGTGGCCTTGAGGAGAACAGAAGGGGCCTATTCAGTGCAGGATGTGTAGCAAGCAGTTTTTAGATAACCAGGCACACAGGCTGGGAGAAGAGGAGCAGGTGATTTTCCATGGAGAGCAGCCAGGATTGGGGAGTTATCGAAACTTAACAAATCGAAACTTATGGACAGAGAGTATGAAAGAAAGGACATCGCCCAGCACGAGAGGCTTTTCGCTTGGACACTGCTGAGATCCACTTGGGTTAGGTAGATTCCTAGGCAACTAGCACCAGTGCACTGAAGAGTTTGTACCACGTATACTTCTATTATATTGCATTCAATTATATTCTATATAAATCATTTTAAAAGAACTTTTGTTGTCAAGACTTTGCTTGGACCACTCAGTCAAAAACCAGTCGGTTCATCGGGGCGGTGTTGGGGCCCGTCTGGGTCCAGAGAAGAAAATTCCCAACAAATTGGTAGCAGAGGATGGTTTTTGGCTGGAGTCGAATTCTGCAATTAGGACAAGAGAGGAGGTCAATCCGTCCGTGAGGTGACTGAACTAAACCGCGCGGTCTGAAAAAAGGTAAGGAGCCATTCTCTCCTATTGGCTGATGTTACTACGTCATAGGCTAAATTAAAGTTCAGTCACTAAATGGTCGAGGCGAAATACTCTCTGTAAATTTAGTATTGAAATTGTATACGTGTTACAAACTCGATATATAGACAGGAGGATTGCCCTACGACTCATAAAGTCGGGAGGAGGACACCCTGTAACTGCAGTAAACGGTTAAAGAGCAGGTAGCCCATCGGTTCTAAAAGAGAACGGTGGAGGACGCGCTCAGAGAAAGTAGGCAGCCCACGTTCTAAAAAGAACCTTGGTTCTAAAAGAGAACGGTGGAGGACGTGCCCAGAGAAAGAGCAGGTAGCCCACGTTCTTAAAAAGAACTTTGGTTCTAAAAAAAGAACGGTGGAGGACGCGCTCAGGTGACGAGTAGGTAGCCCACGT